>NW_010269393.1:0-2635 GCF_000690775.1 Eurypyga helias
TTGATACTGGTCTCCACTCAGACATTGTGGAAATCATTGGTTTTGTTCTTGCAGCCAAGGGGAGTCAGGACTGAATGGAAATGAGGGTTGAATGCACTGGGGAACAATGATGAGGAAACGTAGCCGTTGTCTAACAGCAGCTGCAGCTGTCCAGTTATAAACAGGATTTTGATATCTATAGATGAATTCATCTGTTTTTCTTTAAAAAAACCCAAACAAACAAACAAAGCCCCCAAAACAAAACACCATCAAACAAATCAAAACCAAACCCTCCAACAGAACAAGCCGTGTTACGCGAGTAGACTTAGAGGAAGCAAACTAGTCTGCTGGCTGGGGCAGCAAACGCCGAAGCATTTATTGCCTGCAGGGGGACGATGGCGCACGCCCGGTCTGTTCCACTGGCGGGGTGAAGCAGTGCAGGCAGTGCAGGAGCCTTCGTTTGGGCCTTTTAATGAAATTCCTCTACCTGATTTTTGAGTGTGTCCTCCGAATAAGTACATCGGAGAATGGTGTAATAGACAGGGCTTACTAGTGCTAACAGGAGCTTAATGTAAATTGATACTGTCTGGGTATTTTTTTAATAGCTGATGAGATAGTGAATACATAACGGCCTGAACTAGAGCTCTGCCTGACTTGTGAAGATCCCAGAGCAGTGCCTGTGTTTGTATCTACCAGATCTTTGCAGATGGGCATATTTCTCTCTTGCTGACTTCTCAGCTGTGCTTTTCTCTATCCTGATTACAAAGGGAATTCATAATTGATGTGTGGGCTAAAACTTGGCACAGAAGCTGTCAAGAAGCTAGGAAAAAAAGACAGGGAAGCTTTGTGTTAGAGGGCTGTTGACAGAGAGCTGTAGCCGTTGCCATGCGATTTGCATTTGTTGTTTGGTCTCCACACTGGAGCTCCGCCTTGGATTACAAAGGACATGGAGTTTGCTGTCTTGCCAGTGGCAGTTACAAAGCTTGGGATGAGGTAGCGGGAGCGTTACGGATTGGTTTCATGGGGAGGGTGTCGCATGGTGCCAGCTTGGTTTTGAAAGTGAAAAAAAATAGCTGCTTAAAACCCTTCCCTGAATTAAACGGGATGGAGTACAGGAGTGACCTCTGGGCAGCTCTACTCTGGCATTGGCTGTGCCTGGACACGGACACCAGTGCTGCTGGTGGTGCTGGGTCCTTCCTGTGCCTGGCAGTGGCAGTTAGCTCGTCAGACTGGCTTCCCCCCTTGCTCCCCTTGCGGTTAACTTTGATCTTTGATACTGGCACAGGTTGCCCAGAGAAGCTGTGGATGCCCCATCCCTGGAAGTGTTCAAGGCCAGGCTGGATGAGGCTTTGAGCAACCTGGTCTAGTGGAAGGTGTCCCTGCCCATGGCAGGGGGGTTGGGACTGGATGGTCTTTAAGGTCACATCCAACCCAAACCATTCTGTGATTCCATGATTTCTGTGCTGGTTTTATTTGTGGTTGTCACCTTGGGAGCTTGACGCCAGGTGCTGCAGGGAGGCGCGCGGCGAGGCAGAGCCGTTGTGGGATCCTCCGCAGAGGGAGTCCTGTCTTGTGTAAATCGTGCTGGGAATCCAGCCCCGTTGGGCCGTGCTTGTAGATGTCTCTCCTGCTTATTCAGCACTCCTAATGTCATCATCCATTTGGAAGAAATGATTGTAATGGCTAGATATGTTAAACGAGAGATTGACTCATTGTAGTAGCTGGTGTTTGTTTGGATTGGGGTTTGTGTCACTTCTTGTGCCTTCCAGCTATTTAAAAGCAAATTTTCATGATTTATCTATCTGCATTGCATTGAAAACAAGATGGAATCGGCATTCTAGGACAGCATTTGGCTTTAACGGTGGTATAGTGTTCAAACCTAGTCCTGGAACTTGTCTTTGGAAATGGACCACAGTTTTACTTGCCTCTAGTTGCTCAATGGTTAAAAAAAAATGTTCACAGGAAAATCCCTTTCCATCTCAGTGTCACTTAGAATTGTGGGTGGCCTGGACCTCGCTGGGATCTTCTGTCCTGTCCTGCTTGGACTATCGTTTTTCAGCACTGCTTTGTTCATGTTCCATAAAGGAGGCTGACCTGGTTACGACGCATGAGCTCGGACATAACTTTGGAGCGGAGCACGATCCCGATAGCCTGCCAGAATGTGCCCCCACTGAAGACCAGGGAGGGAAATACGTTATGTATCCAATTGCTGTCAGTGGAGATCATGAAAACAACAAGGTAGAGTTGCACCATTTTGCTTCCACGTGCAAGTCTGTGCTATGGTCAGTGACCCTTTGCATGGAAAATCTATTGAGTTAATGATTCCTGTAGCTTGAAACCATCAGGAATTTAACGGATTAGCTGTAAGAAGAAAACACACTTGCATGCTGTTGGGTTTTCTGCCAGATAAGCTCACCTTTGGCTTCCGAGTTTCACTGGAGTTCATAGCATGTCCAGGTGCTTTTTAAATTAGTTGTCTGTAATTAGCTGTGGCCACCCACTCCCGAAAGCAGGTCATCAGTAGGAGTCGAAGCAGGGCCTTCAGCACCGGGCACCAAGTAGCGTTTGGGTGGTCCGTAGCTATTCGGTTGGAGGAGCGGCGCCGTGCCCGTGCTGCTCGCCGCTCCCGGGAGCTCGCGCCGGCAGTGTGCGCTCG
>NW_010269394.1:0-214 GCF_000690775.1 Eurypyga helias
GCCCCCGGGTCCCCCTTCTGCCGCCCCCAGCCCACCGACGTCTTCCCAGGGGGCATGACCTGCGTCACCACTGGCTGGGGGCTCACTGACCCCAACGGTACCGCACCTTCCCAACCCATCCCCCACCCTCACCGCATCCTTGTAGAATCACAGACTGGTTTGGGTTGGAAGGGACCTCAAAGCCCATCCAGTTCCAACCCCCCCCCCACTGGCA
>NW_010269394.1:260-655 GCF_000690775.1 Eurypyga helias
GCGGGGTCATTCCACAGCTTCCTCAACCCCATACCTGTCCCCACATGGATGGCCATCCCCATCCCCATCCCCATCCTCATCCCCATGCCCTGTCCTTATCCCCACCCCAGACTAAGGAAAATCCTCCAGTCCATTCCCATCCCTGTCCTCATCCCATACTTATCCCCATCCCAGTACTCAACCCCATCCCTCTCCTCATCTCCATCCCCATCCTCATCCCCAGCTCCAATTCCCATCCCTGTCTTCATCCCCATCCTCAACCCCATCCCAATCCCTCATCTTCATCATCATCCCCAATCCCCATCCTAATACTCATCCCAAACCCTAGAGCAGACCCATCCCCGTCGTTTTCCCCAATCCCCATTCTCATCCGCATCCCCATTCCCATCCCCATC
>NW_010269395.1:0-771 GCF_000690775.1 Eurypyga helias
GAAGATTATTGGAAATTGATCAGTTCACAGTTGTTTTGGATCCAGTCTTATTTAAGCTGTTGCCATCAATCTCAGGTGGTCCGAATTTAGTTTGTTCGCATCCCACTGACTCCCTTGGCAGATTGCTATTGAGCTTGGGCCCCTTTTACTTGGCCTACATGCCCCTATCTTAAAGAATGAATATTCAGTCCTTTCTGAAACTTCTAAGACTGATAGCTTTAGCAGCCCTCAGTTTTAATGAGCACTTGCATCTACCAGTGCTATAAAATGAGTCATATGGGTCTGTTTCATTGTGTTAGCTGAAACTTGGTCAAGCATTGGTAGATCAAATGAAGTGCAACCGATTAGGAGTGCTAGAAGAACGTTAAAACTAAGATTAGTATTTATTTTATTTTTCCATGTGGTTTCCAAACAAGGGTTGAATAAAACGAATATACCAAAGACCTTGAGCTGCAGGTTTGTCCCATGTCAGCTGAGATGGAGAGGAGAAAGGTGAAATAAACTACATTGGAAACCATGCAGGGAAGAAAAATCTCGCAGGGAATTTGTGGCTTTGTGTCTGCCACTCCACTTTGACTGAGTCTGTGAGGTTCAGTGGCTGTGTGGGAGTGTGACAGCAGCCAGAAAGTAGTAAGAGGAGCCAGAGAACAGCTGCATAAAGAATACTTCGCCCTCCTACAGAGACTAAATTTGATGTTAAAGGACATCTAATGCATAGAAGCAGAAAGGAGTAGCTGTGGTGTTTCAAAAGTCTTGGCTGTCTTGCAGTGC
>NW_010269396.1:0-352 GCF_000690775.1 Eurypyga helias
CTGGCCATCGTCCTGCTCATCGCCCAGCTGGTGCTCACCACCATCCTGGAGATCTTCATCACCGGCACCTTCTTGGCCAAAGTCGCCCGGCCCAAAAAAAGAGCCGAAACCATCAAATTCAGTCAAAACGCCGTGGTGGCGCGACACGACGGCAAGACCTGCCTGATGGTGCGGGTGGCCAACATGCGGAAAAGCCTCCTCATCGGCTGCCAGGTGACGGGGAAGCTCCTACGGCCCCACCTCACCAAGGAAGGGGAGAGCGTCCAACTCAACCAGCTCAACGTGGAATTCCAAGTGGACACGTCGTCGGACAGCCCCTTCCTCATCCTCCCCCTCACCTTCTACCACGTCT
>NW_010269397.1:0-16010 GCF_000690775.1 Eurypyga helias
AGCACAGCTCCCACTGGGAAAGTCACCCACGTGCTGGTGGGCCACAGAGCACCAGGCACCACAACCCCAACCCGGGAGTCCCCAAGCTCCCATCACTCCCCCAGCACCCACGGAGAGGCCTCGGGAAGTGGGATTTCTGGATACGCCTTCTGCAGATCCTCCTTCACTCCCTCCAGCACCTCCCGTTCCCCAGAGAAACACAGCACAGCTCCTCCAGGTTGCTGCAGTTTCATAAAAACATACATAAATATATTTCCATTTCTTCAACAGAGCAAAGCTGCACAGGCACCTATAAAACACACAGTCACTTCACCGCCCGGCCCTCCCTGCACAGGTTGTATAAAACATACAAAAGGGGGGTGGGAGAACAAGGCTGGGGATGATGAGGCAGGGGTAGGGTGCCGTGCAGACCCTCACCGGCCTCAGAACTTGCGCTTTCTCCGGCGGCAGCCCTTGGTCTGCTGCTGGCTGCCCAAGCGCAGAGCCGCATAAAAAAAAACCCCATGCAGTCCGTGGCTTCCGAGGAGGAGACTCCAGGTTTGGTAGGCGAGACGTCAAAAGGAGGGTGCCGAAGGGAGCTGGGGCTGTCCGCTGCCGGCCCCCCAGCTCTGGCTGAGAGCGCAGGAGGCGACTGTTGGTCTCCTGATCCAGCGAGGGGGGTCCCTGCATCAGCACCTGCAACGAGAGCACACGTCGGCCCTGTCCGGCCACGCTCCGGCATCAGCCGTGGGCAAAGGGAGGAGAGTGCCGCTGGGAGCGTTTGCTCCTGTCCTTGGATCTGCAGGGGGAAGTGCCAGTATGCGGGCAGGGAGGGCAGCACCCTGGCACCTCCCAGGAGGGTGGGCATCTCTCGGTGCAATGGCTCCTGCAAGGGCTCTGGGTGCAGGGCCAGCGGGCACAGGAGGAGCTGGGGGATGACAACCACCAGCTAAGCCCCCCAAGAACGGACCCCTTCAAGGGGAGAGTGCTGTCCCAGCACAGGCCAGGGCTGCAAGGGGAGAGGTGGCAAAGGGCAGCCCTGACCCAGCCAGGCAGGCACAGAAAGCTGCTTCCCACCTGCAGACTTGCTCTCCGAGAGCTCCAGCATCTTGAGGAGTCCCCTCTCCTGCCTTCCAACGTCCTGCCAAGGAGAGGAACACCGCAATCACAGCGCTGCCATGAGGGAATCCCACAGCCGGGCTGTACCCCCAGCCACGGGGTCAGGCTGGGCACAAGTGGCAGTGCTGCATTTCCAGGGCCTCCAGCTGAGCATGACCGGCCAACAACGGGAAGCAACTGCCCCGTGCCCAAGCAGAGGCAGCCAAGAGCAGCTAATAGTGCAGAGCCAGCTAAGAAGGGAGGCCAGGATGCAGGCAGCCACCCCCAAACCCAGCCAGCGAGCATGGGGCTCTAACAGAGAAATGTGGGCACGGGGGTTCTGCCACAGCCCAGGCACTGCCTCTGAGGGCAGGCTCCATCCTGCTCTGTCTGAGCGCAGAGGGGCTTGGTGCTGAGGGAAGGGCGCAGCCAGATGAGGAACGCACATCTTGTGCCCCCCCCTCACACCCCTGGAAAGATGCAGCCGTGCTGGTCACGCAGGGAAGACACTTGGCCTGGCTGTTTTGAGCCTTGCTGGCCCAGCAAAGTCCCCACTCCTGGCTGCTCCCTGCCTCCAGAACTGTTTTAGCAGGAACTGGCATCCAGCTGCGGGGTTGGAGCTGTAAGGCACCCCAAAACTGGCCATGGCAGGAACCCGCAAGCCCAACAGTGCCACTAGGAAGCTTTCCAATGGCCCAGCCCGTGCCCAGGCATGACCTGCTTCCCCAGTGAGCTGCCACCTCAGCACAGGGCAGCACAGAGCCTTGCTGAGCCATCCCAGAGAGCCAACAGCCCCAGCGCGCCTCCCCATGCCCTGGGCCTCTGCCCGTGTGCAGGACCCCACGCAGCAGCCAGCTGTGGGGCACAGGGACAGAGTCAACCAGCCCCCATGGAGCTGGTCACATGCAGGAGCAGCCGTGCCCCGCAGTACTCTGAACCACACAGCGCTTGGCTGTATCCCAGCCAAAATCATCAACCAGAAATCTCATCATTTGCATCTGAATCCCCAAAGGGCTGAGGCCTGTGATGGATTTAAGGGATTATACGAAACTAAGACATCATGTTGCATCTTCATGCTGAGAATCACATTTCTGAGCGCAGGAAAAACTACGGCACTGGGGCTTTGCCCACAGGAACCAGCGGGAAGGCCTGGAAGGACCCCCCTCTGTGCTCCCCCGGGACTGCCATGAGCAGGAAAAAGCACGGTGGGGGCTCAACACCCAGCGAGTGACTGAGCCAGCTGCTACCCACACTCCCGCCTCCCCCCTAGCAAGGCACATCCCCCGCAGCCGGCACACCTCCGCTGCACTCGCTCCCCCACGTTCCTCCCGGGATGCTATGGTTTGCTGCCGGCACGGAGCGGTTCTCCCTGCTCTGAAGCCTTCCCCATGGGAAAGGGCTTGTGGATAGTCAGATATGCCCGGCACCCTGACACTGCCCTCTGCTCCATCTATATTCAGCCAAGGAAGCCGGCAGGACGGAGGCCGCTGCCTGGCAGCGGGACAGCCCTGGCTGCCTGCCTGCTGGCGAGGGTACCTGGCAGCTCTGCTGGATTAGCTCACCCCTAGGACTGCTCCCTGCTCTCACAGAGCGTTGAGAGAGGGAGGGCAACAAGCTCTCTGGCCACGGTGGCCCACAGGGACAGGCAACCCTACATGAGGTCAGCTCATCCCCTCAACCAGGGAAAATGCTCCTGCTGCCAGCCCAGCCCCAAACCCAGCCGAGGATGTGCAGGGTCAGCCCTCACCTTGGCTCTTCGCAGCCTCCGGGTTCCCTGAGCTTGCCCAGCAGCCTGAAGGCAGCCGTCCACGTGCCTCTGATACTGCAGCAGTGGCACCAGTGACTTGCAGAGGTAGCACTTCTCACACCTGCCAGGCAGCAAAGGGCAGAGCACTGCATTAGGATTCACCCCGCACCCGGCTCCCAGCCACCAGCGGTGACTTCCCTCCTCCCAGCCACGCCACCGAGATGTCACCAGACCGGGTCTCGCTCAGTGGGGTCGGGCCGGCACCAATCGCAAAGACTGAGCGATTATCAGTTTTCCCTGGCTGTTTCTCTGTATCCTGCTGCTGCAGCAGCGGGACGGTAATCAAATCCGCTCATCTAACTATCTCAAACACCACTGATTTCTCCCCAGACATAAAGCACCCTGTCAAAATCCACAGAAATGAAGTGCGAGGGCTTTGCAAAGGGGAGTTAAATTCTGCCTGAAAAGCAAACCAAGTGTGTTAAATCAGAGAGACATTTTACCAGGGCTGGATGAACTTGTCTGACTAGTAAATCAAGTCTTTCCCTGCACTGTCTCCATTTTACATCATGCCATGTTGGGAGAGGAATGCAGAGCACGGGCATCTGCTGGGGGGCTGGTACAGCGTGTTCCTCAAACCCCCACGTTTGTGTAGAACATGCTCAGGCTCACGCAGGACGACCGAGTGTGCTGGGCAAGAAAATTACCCTGGGTGAGAGCAGGGGTGCTCAGGCGTGGATTTACACGGCCGCACTCGCTTCCACACCAGCGCTCGGCAGGGACCGAACCATGCCAAAGAGGGCACCGGTTCTGCAGGAGTGGAGCCTCCACCCACAGAGGATTCAGGAAGGGACCATCTCCAAGGAGAGATGAGCCCCCAGGGACCAGCCCCAGTAGCACTGTGTTCAGTTTGATAAGCACTACTCTCCTAGTAAAACTCACCCCAGGCTCTAAAATGTGTACGGCGAGCCCCCATCGAGCAAAACTCTGCAGCACTTTTTCCCGTATTTTCTTTCCAGTCAGTGCTGATTACCCAGATAATGTGTCTAAACAGAAGCTGTCCTCTCTATAATTAGCCTAATTCCATTAGTGATGTTGCCATCCACTGTTTGTAACAGCAAAATTGCTTCCATAGCAGGGATTTTACTGTCAGATCCTCTCTTATGATGCTTTGTGTGGGTGGCAGGAGGAGGGGCTGCATGGGAAGAGATTAAACAAAGCCACTGCTATTCTGAAAGTCTAATTTAATTAAGAATATCACTACAGGTGCCATGTTGACAGCCTCCCTGTCCTAGCCTCTCTTTTTCCCTGTGGTTACCAAGCTCAAATCTCCCATTAGAAACTGGCTGAGTTAGCACCATTTTAGCTACAGCTCCCCCCAGAGCGGGCAGAGACCACGCATCCCTGACCCGCCACGGAGCGGGCTGAAAGGAAATTAGTGCAAAAATAAACGATCCGAGAACAGCAAATTCCTCTTGCTTCGGTATAAATATAGCCAGCACTGCACAAGGGGCAGCGAGAGAAGGCAATTTCTTAGGGAAACATTGCTCCAAGGCCAACGGCCGGCATTTATACAGGAATAAAGTCATCCGCAGGCAAGGCAGAACTGCAGCACAGAAACGATCTTGGAGGAGCAAGCATACCTACTTACTTGTCAGTGTCGAAGGATGTTGGGCCGCTTTCACTGCTGGCAGCTTTATTTCTCGCCTCTCTCTGACGGCGGGTGAGCACTGGAGGAAGAAGGGAGAGGATTACCTGCCATCCATTCCAAAAGCATCCATTCCCCTACATTTCATCCCTTCTGCTCGAGGCTGTGGCAGAAGAAATGGTAAAGGCAAAGAAATACTGGACTGGGATAGGCAGGGGCTTCCTTCCTGCAGGAGAGGTCCCTGCAGGACCCTGCTCCTAACTTTTTACTGAAAAACTTACCTTCCACGGACTCGGAAGCCAGCTAACCACTTCACACTGTAACATCTTCTGCCAGAAACAGCTGGATCAACAGCCTGCAGCCTACAGTAATGTTAAAGCTGACGCGCAGCAGCGCGACAGCCTGGGAGCAGAGTTACACAGCTGCTCCGGCAGCACGGCACCGCTCCCTGCCAGAACCGAGCACCCGTGCCTGCCGCTGGCCAGGGAGCACGCTAACTGCGAGCGGGGCTGGGGAGGGCAACAGCTCATGCCGGGAAGGGGACGTTACCATTAGCCCACCGTCTCTCCTTTCATACCACCCGCGTGAAACTGTACTTCTACCCACGCCCAGCCCCGTGAGGCCTCTGGAAGAAGACCTCTACCAGTGGGGCTGCCCTCCAGCAGCAGGGAAGGGCCGTCCCCGGCACACGCGGGCAGCCAGCGAGATCCCCGCTGACCAGCATGCTGCTGACGGGGCCAACAATTTCTGCTCCTTCGGCAAGCCCGAGTAGCCTTTCCAAACCTGCTCTCCAGGCATCTGCAGGGAGCATGTCGGAGCGTTGTCTCTTTCAGTCCAATTCCTCTCAGCATATTCCTGTTGACATGCCACCAGCAAAGATCCTCAGGGAACATATGAGCGAGCTTAGCTTGCCTCACCAGGGATGTTCAAGACTCAGCTCCAAAAGAGATGCCACAGCAAGCACTCTCGGGCAACCTGGCTAAGGGGACAATGCACGGAGCTGTTTTACAGCCCGGTAACATCGCTTCCCATACTCTCATCAGAAGAAAGGTCTGAATCCAGGGTACAGGCCTGACAAACCTGTTACTGTTGGCACATCATCTCCGACAAAGAAAGGGACGCACAAAATTTTGCGCGGAACAATGGGAACCTCTTCCGAGTTTTGGCAAAACTCTGCTTCCAGAGTGTTAGAGCATCTATCCACGATGCTGACACAACACGGCCTTCCCCTAGCAGCAGTCCCTGACCTGCAGCCATGACCAGCAACAGCACTGCGAGATGCTCGGGAACCGTTGGGGCTGACGGGAGGCATCCACGCTGAAGAAACAAGCTCGAGCGTTCCCTAGGACGTGGGTATTGCCTCGTAGGAGCTGTTGGTATCAGTCATCGCCTTTCTCATAGGCACTGAAGCGGACGTCACTCTTTAACTCAGCCTGGCCCAGATTCGAAGTGGCAGCCTGATGAGGGGGACGGGTAACCACGGCCACCCCCCAGGCCATCCAGTCTCCCAACAGCCCAACTAACACGTGCATCCCACAGCGTGGTGAAAGCTGCTTTCCAAATCAGTGTGCACTCGTTAATATTCCTTTAACACTGTCTCGGGAGCCTCCTGCACCAGCTCAGGTGTTAATCAGTTCTATTTTCTTCCACAAGCAGTGAACACATCTGGCATAATGGGCCCATTAGAGATGTCTGGGACCAGCTCTGCAGCTGCCCAAGGGAAGACCCCCAGCTGTGCTGCTGGAAGCAGAGGAGCAGGAGAGAGAACAGGGCCAGCCACGCAACAGGCACAGCAAGGCAGAGAGGAGCCAGCCTCCCCCTTTGCATCTTCCCAAAAGCTGGCAAGCCATGACCCCTGCCAAATTCTGCTGGCTGCCATGCGGGAACGGGCTTCAGAACATGGGAAAACACTTGCTGTGGGGTAAATGCCCACCACAGCGCAGTGCTGACCCGCTGTGACAACAGCCTTGTCACTCTCCCAGACGCAATACTCTGCGCTGGGCCAGACACACTCTGTAGCCTGAGAACGACCTTTTCTCTAGCTCGGCATTTCTCATGGTTGACAAGTCACCCTGAGCTTGCTTGGCTCTAGCTCACACCCCGGGGGAAGAAGCACACCCTCCCCAGCATGGCCCCGCTGCCAGCACATGCACCCCGGCTCCTGCTGGGGCTCCAGCGGAGGTCTGTGCATGGAGCTGGGAGGCCGGAGCTGCCGAGCTCCTTGCCTTGCTGCACCAGCCACCGCTGTTTGCTGTGCCAAGGTCTCGCTACCTTTTGTGCGGGACTCTGTTAGCAGCAGGCCCATCACCCTGTCCTTTTTCAGAAGCGAGGAAGTTGCACCAGGGCACACTCAAGGCTTTGGGAGGAATAGATGTACCAAATCTATTTGGTATGTCTTATCTATGTCTTGACAGGACAAGGGGTAACGGGTTTAAATTGAAAGTGGGGAGGTTTAGATTAGATATCAGGAAGAGATTCTTCACAAAGAGAATGGTGAGGCACTGGAACAGGTTGCCCAGAGAAGCTGTGGATGCCCCATCCCTGGAAGTGTCCAAGGCCAGGCTGGATGAGGCTTGGAGCAACCTGGTCTAGTGGAAGGTGTCCCTGCCCACGGCAGGGGGGTTGGAACTAGATGACCTTTAAGGTCCCTTCCAACCCAAACCATTCTATGATTCTATGATTCAAATCCTCATTTTCCTGGCTGACTCAGGAACGGAGAAGTTGGGAGCAGGTAGATGGAGGGCAAAAGGAATAGACCACATCCCAAGCTCGAGACTATTTGCTGTACTAGTAGCGGAAGACTCGCTTCCAGACAGAGACCAGCGGATTCCTGCGTTGGCAGCAGCAGGCAATGGATGCAGAGAGCTCCTCTCCCACAAGTGAGCTCGTCAGCCGAGCGCACGAAGGAAGAGGGAGCTGGCACAGCACTTCCACGGCTCCACTCGTTCACTTGGAATTAACACCAGTCACTGAGCTGGAAACTCTGGATCTGAACCTTTCCCAGCCTGGTAACTTGACAGCAGGCGCCTCTTTATTTACTCAGACCGCAGGAACATAGAAATTGGTGCTCAGATTTGCATACTGCCCAGGTATGCAGCGCCTGGGCATCCAGCCAGGGCAGCCACATACTAACGTAGGGGAAGCAACTGGCACTCACCTTGAGCAGCTAACTCATTGGAAAACCGTCCGCAAATATCAGCAGGCCGGAGCTGGCCTCCTGACCCGTAACACTGAAAGACTTCGGCGCATGATTAGAAGAGGGAAGAAGAGAAGTAAAATCAGCAAGAATCCGTCCTTTTGCAATTTTCAAATGGAAAACACTGACAGCTGTAGCCTGTAGGGCTGCATAATCTGCAATTCTAGAGACATCAGGAGTAAATCCAATTACTACGTCTGAAGATAAAGCAGGAACCCCTGACCCAATGCACCAAAGGAAAACCGAAGCCGCCTCTTCATAACAGATCCGGACATGGCTTAGAAGGCAGAACTTTGATTTTCTCTCACACAAGGCTGTCGCTGTGCTCTCGAGGAAGCCAGCAGCCAGCCAAGAGCACGCAGTGCTGCAGCAGTAGAGAACAGCTTCTGGACCCAACGCAGGACCTGGCAGTTGCTTCAGAAGACAATTCTCCCACCTCTTTTTTCTCCCCATGCATTAGCTTTACCTATGGATTTTGTGCTAGAGGTGGATGCCCTGGAAACGGAGTCCTTTTGTACCTGCACAGTCGTGCCAGGTTGCTGCCGGGCCTCTGCTCAGAGCTAAACATTGTCCCTGCCTATTCATCCCAAGCCCCACGGACCAGCCTGTCAGCTCCATCCCCTCTGGGCAACTGCTGCCCTCGTACAGCTGCTGAGAAGCCACCAAGGTGCCCCACATGCCCGAGCCCCAGCAGGCAGGATTCTGCCCCACATCCAGGATGCCTGCGGTCCTGCAAAGAGTCTTGGAGCAAACGCCACTGGCATCAGACTGTTATAGGTAAAAAAGGCCAGTCTCTACAGGGAAAATACTAGAATAACTAGCAATAGAAAACCCAAATTACTGTGATTTTTTCCCAAAACCATTGCTCTGCTTAGAGCCATTACTGCAGACCAAAATCCTTTTTATTCCAGGCTGGCTTTTTTACGGGGGAATTGTTCTGAACAAGACAGAACAGCAGAGTAGCAATTCCAAAATAACTATCCTTATAAACATCCTCAAGGAGACCAGTCTGGAAGCAGAGCAGAGAGGCCAGCCTTGAACTCTGTCCAAACACCAAAGGAAAGCACAAATTCCCTCACACTGCCGAAAAACTGAAAGCCTTTTCCTGATCACAGTCAGGATTCCCCAGGATCAATAGATCTGCTCACAGTCCAGCCACACCAGGGACCCGACTACCAGAGGGCCAAAAAACACTCCTGCTACAAGGCACACTAAAAATCCTGCTCCATTTTGTAGCGTGGATAAGAACTTTATCCGGGTTGAGGATGGGAGAGGGGTTGTGATAATTTGGGATTTGCCTGAGCTGAACCCTTTGCATCAGTAGCTGGTTTGTGCCTGCAGAGAGAACTCCCCCCCCAAAATTCAGCACCAATTAGAATCAGCCACGACTCGGGCTCCTGTTATCTTGACAGGACCCGTTGTCATATCCCCAAAGATTTAGTAAAACAGGGACCTTGTATTTTAAAACTACATCGACTCTGCATTAAGATTAGATGGCGAAACTTCCCCCTGCTAGAGGAACGCAGGAGTTACAGTTCTTGTACCAGCTCTCATTTGCTCAAACTTCCTCAACGGCACAGATTTAGGTTGAATTTAATAACCCAGGATATAACTGAAAATTATATATTCACAACCTGAAAAGTTAATCTTATTACAAGCTACTGCTTTGATATTACCTGACATTGTGCTAACACAGACTTTACATTTCAAGCAGCAGCTAAAACATAACTTATTGAGTATGTTGATAACTAACCTGTGTGTTTGTTCACTTAAGCTCTACAAAGGTTGGCTGTGGAGAACTGACACGGAGCAGACTGCAAAGAGGATTAATATGGGCATTCTGACCGTGCTTCTGTGCCTCACTCTTCGCACGAAGGAGAGAAATCCAAGCTCCGGGATCGATAGCTATCATTTTGCAATTTTAGAGGAACAAGGGGGAAACTTGTCTGCAATCTCTCACAGCTGAACGAGCTGGTTTTGCACATACAAATGTCAGGCTCGTTGCAGAGCACAGGCCCTGCTTGGAGTGGTACGGAACATTCTCCCTTCGAGAGCCCTGAAGGACACTCATCCGCACAGCTTGGGAGCCTGCCGTTTTCTACCGCCGGCAGATCCTCTGCAGGCCCTCGCAAAACACAATGGATGGGTCTTATCCGTACTGCCTGAAGCATCCAGGGATAGATCCTGGGGTAACAGTCAGCCTATACACTTTCCAAGGGATGAATTATGGGATGAATTAAAAGTTGATCAGAGAAGAGGCCTGTGTGCAGGAGGTGCTGGAGACAAGGGAGCCTCCGGTAACACTCTCCTGGCCAGCTTGGAGCTGGAAACAGGCAGAGTGAACAGAGCTCCCTACATGCCATGCCCCAAATCTCCCAAGCGGGACAAGACTGCAGCACCTGATGGCAAGTAACAGGAAAGGGGGGCGAGCACAAAGAGCTAACACACGCCAGCAGCGCTTGGCAGACCTGGGCTGTTCACGGCAGCCTCCTCTCCCACGATGCCGTTGCAGTACATGGCATGCAGCTCGATCTCCGTAGCTGGAAAGCCTTGGTCACACAGCGGGCACGACACGCGGTCGGCTGCTGTAGGGCTGCACTCAGACACAGTCCCACCAGCATCTTCATCTCCACCAGCCTAAGGAAGAAGAGGAAAAAAACATCAGTCAGGCAGTTAATTGTGCTCTTTCTCCTTCTTTGCTAGGTGCTGAGCAGCAGGTACTCACTCTCCCACAGACTCAGTTTTTCTTGGAAAGTTTAATTCTCCCTTCATCACACACCAGTCAGAAATAAAACCACTGGCTGAGTGAACCGCACAGCCCTAATAACTAATTCTTCTTCCAAAGGCAACATGTCCTGCTGCACTGCCGTGCACACCATTTACAGCAAACATCACCTGTACTGCTGCAGAAAAATGGCAAAGCTCCCATTAATCAGGAAAGCTTAGGAGCGAAACTGATGGAAAATTCATGGGGCAAAGCAAGAGTTCAACACCCGACTTGTGCTCATCAGTTTCTGGACATGATCCACGCTACTAGAGGCAGCACTGTCAGGGAACAAAGCTCCCTTCCAGGATGAAAGGAGGCTGCTGTGCTCTTCGGGAGACCAGAGAGATCACTGGGAAGCTCCTCCTCTCCAGAGGAGGTGGCTGGAGCAGTCATCAGAGGGGACACAGATCAAGGAGAGAGGCAATACCGTTGAAAATCCATGTCACACAAAATTACTAGCAGCAGCTTTTCACCAGGGCAAAATGTCACAGCCCGTGTTTGCTGTCCAGGTGCCATTACCACTTACCAATACTCCCTTTTCGCATCGGTTACATAGCTGCAAAGGTGCTCCACCACCCACCCGCGGAGTCACAGCCTGCTCCCTACGCTACTGATGTTCCCAAGGCGCAGCAGACTGCTGCCATCTCACTCAGATCGTTGCCTAGTCAGGCTTGTTACAGGATCTCTTCGCATTTAAGAACGAACCTTTCCCTCCCACAATTATTTTTAAAGAAGTTATTTAAATATTAACCACGTAGAAGAAACCTATAGGAAAATAGCAGAGGAGAGTGTTCTGTTCTTAGGGCTAAGCAGCGACGTGCAGCCAGGACGCAGCAAAACGGTGTGAATTCAGGGAAGCAGTAATTGGGGTCAGCCAAGATGCTCCGTGCCACCAGAGAGCTTTGTCCTATTACTTGGTTTATTACTTCCTTTTCCAAATGAGGATCTGATCCTGATTTTTATGTCCTAAAGGGAAGGAGGGTGCTTTGTCGACGCAGAGGAGCTATGCAAAAAAATCACTGGACTGGGCCTTTAACCCAGAATCCAACCCACAAAACACATTTCTCTCAGACACCGGCCAAAAGGCGATGGCATCGACCCCCAGGAACACCCCTCTCATCTCCAGGGAGGCTCTCTGCCCTGGATTTCTGTGGAGGAGTTGCCACAGGAGCTCCTCCAGGCGCACGCAGGCTGCTGCAGTACATCACTTAGAGCATCAGCGCTCGTAGCCTGCTCTCACATCTCGGTGTCACTACAGCTTGCAAAGTCCTCACCGCGGGGCGTCACACAGAGGAGTTGTAAAAAAAACAAGATGTGTCAAATATGAATGATCAGATCAAACCTGCATTATCCCAGTCAGACAACACACGTAAAAAATATGATGGGAAAAGCAGCAGGCGCTGCTCCTTCTAGCTGCCATTTTCAAAGCAATCTTAGGAGATCACCGATTCTGCACACCCTGCCCGCCCACATTCGGTGGTAAATTACTAATTTTAAATGGAAATGCAACATTCTGTAACAAAAGACACCACAGTCCCCACACTGCTCGTACAAAACCTTGCAGTAACAGTCTGGAAAACCTCAACCACAGAACGCATCACCCCTGTCAGAGGCACAGACTGTTGCCTCTCCCCTTCAGCAGGGGAAACTGCCTACAAGCCATCATACTTGCAGCCAAGAGCCAGCCAAGAGCAATGCTAGGGGCTGAGCCCAACAAGACTCCTGTGTCCTGGCTCAGCATCTGCTCGGAAGAAGGCAGTCCCAGCAGTCTGTGCTCGCTTCGTGCTAACTGCTGGTGTTTCTGCTGCCTTCCTGGGGGGCTTCAGGGTACCTGCTGCCAGGGAAAATGTTAAGAAACAATCTCTAGAAGCCCCACCACACAGCTCCCAGCACCGTGCTGACACCTCGTGTCACCTAGGCCAGGGTGTGAGAAGCAGGGATCCCTCTGCACAGCAAAAAGGACAGGGCAGCATCCTTGGCCACGGCCAAATGGGCCACACAAACTGCACTTTGGTGGCTGTGGCTGCTCGGCTCAGCACAGGGCCACCACCTCTCCCTGCTGCAGTCTAATTGACTGAGCGGTGCTCTGAGATACCTGCAGAATGAAAGGCACACAAGAGCAGAAGCCAGGTTATTAAGAGGCCTGTGACAATGAGCCATCGGAGCTGCAGACACACTGTACAGGCTGCAGACTCCCAAAATGAGCTTTCCACAAATGAATCCTCTTGTCAAGAGCCGTACGATTCTGTATTCATGTACCCTGCCAGAGAAGTACTTGGCAACCCCTTTGATATCGCTCTCTAAATTAATAGACAAAGGGAGTTTCATCAGAAGCAGGAACTGAAGTCAGATGTCAGCACAGCGACAGCTGCAAAGCAATTGCAGCGCAGGTGTGACAACAGGGGGAAAGGAGCCGCACAGCAGCGCACATCTGCATCAGGAGGTAAGAGCTTGGCTCTGCCACCAACCTACTATTGCTAGGAACTGTTACTGCACAGAAATCAAGCTTCCTGGGCTCAGGTCACTCTGCATGGACTGCCAGCCACCCCCAGCCCTCAACACTCCCGTGTCATCTTTTATCCCAGCCCAACCTCCAGGTGAACCTCTCCTCTTAGAGATGGTCTGGGGAGAACAAACACAAAGTTGAGAGGACTGTAACAGGGAAAAGCATGTCACAACACAAGTGACTGAAGTTTGGTGGACTCTCCTCACAGCTCCTGGGGTCCCTCTGCATCCTTTGCCATCACCCCACCAAACCTCTGAACGTGGGCGACAGCGCTGCCGTCCATGCCGACAGCATCCTGCAGCAAAGCAGTGCACGCGGTGTAAAAATAAGCTGGAATCAGTAACAGCCCTCCAGCTACAGGACTGAAGGGCCCCAGAAGCAGCCTCACGCAGCCCCCAGCCAAAGAGGACTGGAATTATGAAGCCATGGAGAAACATAAAGAGGGAAATGTTGGTGAGAACCCCAACAGCAGAAGCCCAAGGTCCCAGGTACCCGAGGGGAAATGCTAGCACAGCCCAGCTGAACCAAGGTCTAGAAGGCAGGACTGGAAGCAGGACCCCTTCCTCAACTTTAGGCTCTGTTACCTGCATAGGTGCGTCCCCGCTGTCCGAGCGGAGCTCTTCTCCCTCCACCTCAGCAGCCTCCTGTGGACTCAGCTGGGTCTCTGCAGAAAAACACCGTGTCAGTACAGCCTCGCAAGCCCCCAAACTATCTCCTCGCTTGTTGATGTGACTTAGCCCATTTCTTAACAGCGTTTTCACAGCTTCAAAACCTTTTCTAGACTTGCCACAAATGTTATCAGACAACGTGCAACAACACAGCCAGATGAGGGGTTAAAAGTCACAGCACAGTGGTGCGAGGACAAAGACACCGCAGCTTTGCGGCTTCATGGGGAGTGAGACTAGACACGGGGAAAGCATGTGGGACACTTGCTGGGCTAGAGACAAAGCAAGAATAAAGCTCTCCCTCACACCAAGACAAACGGCGCTCCCATTCTGCGGTCTGCCTCACAGTTGCACCTTCTTTAGACCTCTACATCTTCCTTAGCAAGAAAATATAACTCCCAGCGCCACCGTGACCTCCCGCCCTACAGCTGCTCGTGAACAGGAGCAGTCTCTTCGTTACTCTTCTTACTTAAAATCCTGGCCTGGAAAATCTCAAACATGGTAGGAGAGATCAAGGAAGAAAAACTCATTGGTCCCAAACATGTTTAATTAATGCAAGACAAAATTTATTTAATTTTATTCATGATTTACACATATTGTGACACGGAAAAATCTGAAAATTTCTTGACTGCACTCAAGAAACCACTCCTGACACCTTGTTTTGAGTGATCCCTCCGTACTGACACACATTCCAGTGTCTCTCCAGAAGCAAGTCCCCAGAAACCTCTGGTCACAGAACTGTCTTAGAGGAAATGAGTCCAAAACCAGGGAATCGAACTAAATTACCTGGATAATTTCAGCCCTGACAAAAAAGAGGTGGGAAATAAATCTTTGTTTTGCTCAAATAACTTGAGAATTATCTTCTCTGAATTTCACGTGTGCAACTTCAGGTACAAAATTCATAGCATTCTCAAGCGCCTCTTACCTGGGCAAACAGAGATCTCCTCTTCAGCAGAGTTCTCTGTGACAAGATCCAGGCTCCTTTTACTGCCAAGTGGGGTCAACACAGAGATGCTGTTCAAAATATAAATACAATATAAATCTCCAATCCTGTACGTGTGACAGCACACACCTGCCTGCCCCACAGAGTTCAGAAAAGCAGACGTGCCATAGTTGCCAAGTGGTCAGTATCTGATAGCCAAAAGTTACCAGGATAACAGCAGAATAGGGGTGTAAAATGTTGTCCTAAGCAAAAACCCCTAAGGGAACATTTGTTCTTCTAGAAGCCCTTGACATAAAGGCACAAAGGGTCATGATCTCATGTCAAGGGAGCAAAAAAGCCTGCTCACAGCTGGTTCTTTTAGAAGATTTGGGAGTTGTGCAGGTACCAGCACTGTGCTTCTTTCTGTCTGGGGAAGGAAATCTCAGAGGGGAAAGACACAGACCTGCTTTATCCTGCATTACCCTTTCCCTCCTCACACTGCTGATTTCCTTCCTTATCCCTGTGCGTGGCAGCCAGGAGCAGCGGCTTCCCTGCAGCAAAGTCCTAACAGCATCAGCACAGCGGTTCCTCTGAGCAGCACTGGGTACCACTCCTCTCATTCTGACCTTCGGATTCCTCCCCACACACCGCACGGCACCTTTCCAAAAGAGTCAGGCATTGCTGAGTAAGTCTGGCACCCATGCTGACGCGCTTCGCGTGGTTTTCTGATTACTCTGATCAAGTATGCAAGAACACACTTTAAAAACATGAATCCCCACACTGACAAACAGAAGATTTATTAAGCTCAACCACAGGCCTTAGAGAGGAGCGAACAGCCACCGCTGATTTATGATAAGTAACAAAATTCTGATAGGAAATCACAAGTGGCTTTTCTCTCTAAATAAAGCATCTCCAAGCATTTGTTATGAATCCAGGCTGAATGTGTTTTACTCTGTGTCTAACATCAGGCCTCACTTCAAAAAGAAGTCGCACAAAACAACTTGCCACGACATTTATAAAACGGGCTAATCCATTTGAAGTCAAACCCCATTTCTTGCTACACCAACTATCTCCTGGTAACAAAGCCCATAATAATTTATTAAAACCCCAATCTACCGCGCTTTGCACAGAGCGTAAAACAATCAGGCAGAGCGGCCTGCAGAAAGCCAAGCAGCCTCTGCTCACTGCCGCTGCTTCCAAAACGGCTTCCCTACTTCCAGACAGCCCAGAGCCGTGTTTTCCCGTGAAGTGCTGCCGAGGCCAGCCCGCCAGGGTGCCTGAGCCTTACCCGAGAGAGGACTGTGCTGGCAAAGTACCAGGAGCCAGATGGCAACGCTTAACGTGCACAAAACGGCGAAGGCCGCAGCCATTCCTCGCCTCGCTGCAGATGTGCCAGCTGCTGAAGGAGAGGCTGCGGCATCCAGGTGCATCCCGGCCCCAAGGCGGACAGCCAGCAGCTCCTGGGCGCCATGGGGAATGTCC
>NW_010269398.1:0-754 GCF_000690775.1 Eurypyga helias
CCAGTGAACATATTAACTTTGATTTCATAACAATTTAGGATTTTGAATTAATAACCTAATAAGGACATATTCTTCAAGGGTAGCCTTATATACTTGTAACGTGATACATAATGAAAGATACAATTTTATTTTTTTAATTACCCAAAAATCCTTTACCTGATGAGGCTAAAAGGCTTAACCATAGCACACAGGGAGAGAAGACAGTTTGTTACTCCACTCTACAATCCTATTCCAATGAGTGGGAGCTTCCAACGCGCTAGCACCTAAGAGAGTCCCCTGCCTGTCTGGGGAGTGAGTGTGTTCAGGTGGTGGTATGCAACTGAATGTTTTAAGGTAATAAAAATCAACCCAACAAACTCACCTATTGCCCCACCTTTCCCCAACTTTCACACTGTTGCACAAAAGCTGGGGAGGATGGTCCATCCTTATAAAGACCATGTCAGAAGAGTGCCATCTATAAATATAAAAGGCTTGCTCACATTTCAAGCAGTTACTGCTAAAACTAATATTCCCTGTCTTTCCGTGGGAACTGGTTTCCTCTGAAACTCTTTATATCTCCTTTTTTTCCTTTCCACACAGCTTAGTGTTACACAAAAGAAAGCAAGCAACTACTTTCACCTCATACTGAAGCTGGGATAAGACACCATCCCCACTGGGTATAAATAGCTGTCTTAAATTTAATTTAGCAGCTACGAGAGGGGGTGAGGATCTGTGGAGTAAGATGCACATAGCTAGGAAACTATATTTGTTGTTC
>NW_010269399.1:0-2682 GCF_000690775.1 Eurypyga helias
GATTCTCGGGCTGTACTTTCTTCTTATTGAAAAATATGGGGAAATACACGGGCTTCTGCTTGTAATAAGGTCGCAAATTAATTATTCCTTCCCTTGAGTATTCAACTATTATCTGATTCAAGTTTACTCTAATGTTTCAACAATTTCATTCTGCTAAGGGAACGGGGGAGGGGGGAGACCGTTGTGCCCTTGGCAGAGTAAATAAATAAATAAATAACCCCCCTAAATACCCCTCTGTAGGAAAGAAGTTAATATACTCAATTATTTTTCTGAAAAAGATCATAACATCTGGAAATTGATATCAAATGGTGTACAATCCCTGAGAGACGATAAACTTCCACTGTATAATATTTCCACTAGAAATCTTAATAATCCCATAAATCTTCCCTGTGAATTGGGAAAATGTAACAGTTCATTGAAATACTCATTGGGAAATAATTGAAAAAATGTAATAGTTCACTGAAATATTCGTGGGTTTTTTTTCTTTCTTTGGTGCTGTTGCTAACTCTGTGCATGTGTGTAAATATTTCTACTTCGTTTTAAAGACATACACGGAATATTCCCTTGAGCGCTGCATACCATAAAAGAAAAATATGCCCTTTTGACTTATTAATCATTATTACAGAGTTCAAAATTGCAGCGTCCCTCGCACATTACTGGAGGAGGCAAACAATTCTGTGTGTGTGTGTGTTTTGTGTTGCTAAAATCAGTACAAACTTTAGAGCTCGAAACTTTTTTTTTCCCTCTTTTTCTGCGTTTTTTCTGATAGAGTCTTACCATTCTGCCCGAGTTATCCAGGGCGACTGAAATCAAGGGGGCTACTCGCCCTCTACGTTCGCCCACTAAATTGTAATTAATTAGCCACAAAGACGATTGCTTATTGTAATTCACCACGTGAACGTTTAATTTTACAGAAGTAAAAGTAGATGAGCATTTGAACGCGTTTAGGCTGCCTGTAATGAATCTATGAGTAATTAATGTCGGAAAGATGCAGTTTTAAAATAATAATTATAATAATTGTGAGAGAGACGTGCGTGTGTGTGAGCGTGTGTGTTTGCATGTGCCTGCGTGTAGTGGGGAGTGAGCATTTGTGTGCTCTTGTATTGAATTAATGTATCCCTTTGGTTACGTTGCTAGAAGTCGGAATAAAGACAATTAAGCCCTTAGCATTTCTGTCACACTCCATTAATTACTGTAGCCGCTGCTGTCCCGACCGCTTCGTAAAGTATTCATCAGGTACGATACCCGTCCAGCAGCCTCAGCTGGGGAAGTAGGCTATTGTTAGTTTAAACTATAGCCTTTCCAATAGTCTTTATTTTTACTTCTCATCCAACATTGTTTTCCTCTCCTTTAAAAATGTTTTTCTAAAAATAAAACTCAACATAAATGTTTTAAGATTAGATTTGCGGGGAAACAGCTTAATTTTCACCATATGTTGCCACAGCGGCTTGTAGATTTAAAAAAAAAAAAAATCTTTCCACTGAAGCTACAAAAAAAAAAATATCTAATATAAAAATGTATTCTTCCCAAAGCATTTCCCTCCTGTGGGCCATTTTACGGCCCCCAAATAAATCTTTAAGGTTGCAACGAGGGAGGGGGAAGAAAAAAAAAAAACAGCTTAATTTTCACCATATGTTGCCACAGCGGCTTGTAGATTTAAAAAAAAAAAAAATCTTTCCACTGAAGCTACAAAAAAAAAAATATCTAATATAAAAATGTATTCTTCCCAAAGCATTTCCCTCCTGTGGGCCATTTTACGGCCCCCAAATAAATCTTTAAGGTTGCAACGAGGGAGGGGGAAGAAAAAAAAAAAAAAAAGTGCCCTGATAGTCCTGCCATGATAATGTCCTTTATTAATATTATAGATGTGTAGTGTGCTGGATGGATCAATCATATCCATTCACAATCAGGATTAAGAGAGCCTATTTTAATGAAAATCTATTAGTCTCTCATTTGAGACACGGATGTTGCTTAAATCAATAAACAGCATAAAAGAGAATACCACGCAGGTTTCTAAATTAAAAAAAAAAAAAATCCCATCTATGAAATGTGTTAAGACGTCTGTAAAATCCTGAAAACCCTCGATCGATACTTATAAATATTTAATGGCTTTTTTTTAAACACAAATTGAAAACCATTAACACTGCATCCATTCTTATTATTAAAACAAATTGTCCTTGGAATTATGTGCTGTGGAAATGGAGCCAGATTGAAAGGGCATCCTCTGAAATATGTTTACTCGCTTTCATGTAAACCAATAAAAATCTGCAGGAGTCTGTAGCGTGAGCAGAAAGGTTTGATGTACAATGTCCATGATTACAGTCTCTGAATTAATCACGAGAGAGAGAAGGAGGGAGGCAGGGCGGGAGGGATGGAGATGGGGAGAGGGACTCAGTTATCTACTCAACAAAATCTTGCTCTCTGGGTCAGCGCTTATTAAAGCGCGGATTAAACCGGTGCTTTTCCTGCTTGCTTATTTCCCCCGTTTCGACCAAACTAAGCTGAAGCGGGGATAGCGGGGGGTGGGGTGGGGGGGAGGAAATCGGTTTCACCCTACGTCATACCATGAGTCAATGTACAAATGTAAATTTCTCTTATAAATATGAAATCCAATACTTCGCCTTGGAAATACTTAAAGCGAATGCAACTCGTAAACTCATTCACGGTTATTCCTCTCGCTTA
>NW_010269400.1:0-10805 GCF_000690775.1 Eurypyga helias
CCATGTTGGATGAGGCTTTGAGCAACCTGGTCTAGTGGAAGGTGTCCCTGCCCATGGCAGGGGGGTTGGAACTAGATGATCTTTAATGTCCTTTCCTACTCAAGCCATTTTATGTTTCTATGATTCTATGAAAGTCAACACTCCTACAGTGTTCTGAGATTACTTTAAACCTCTGACTTGCAACAGATTGTAACAAAGGGGAATGAGAGAAAAACTGGTCCTTGTTGTCAATACTTCTGGCAAAGAACTCCTTCCACGAACACTCATCCTAACAAAATTGCCCTTAAATTAGGGTAGAGTACTTTAGAAGCAGAGTTACAGGGATTTGGGCTATTATGGGCTGAATTTGTGCTAATTTGAAATCACTGTTAACTCATGAAAAAAGCAAAGCAAAAATGAGAATTTACTCATTGCAGATTGTTTACAACCAGAGCCTATGTAACCTTATTAACTGGGTAAACAAAATGTAGATTATTTTGTTTTCCCCTTTGGGAAAGTAAAAATACAGGCATTTAACGTTCTTTATTGTGATTCCCTGCCGTACCTATGGAGTTAGATGTGGTGATACCTGTAAGAAAATAATAAACGTTTTAATTAACAAGCACAGACAGCTGCCAAACAATCTGAGTTTTTTTCCTCAAGTAAAAGAGTTAATTCAACAGTGCTGGGCGTGCTCAATGGCTGAGCCCTGATAGCAGGGGGAAAATTCAGCCCTAAACTGCTAGGCTATAAGCACATCACCGTCTCTGAAGCTGCAGCAGGCCAACTCAAACAGGTTCTTAAGCAGAGAGCCTAGGTACTGCAGAGCCATGGCAACACCAACCACAGTGAATGCTACAGAACCCACCTTAGAAACTGATGAAATGGTGTTTATAAACCTAAGACATCAAACAGCTCATACATTTTGCTAAATGTGGCAAATTCCAGGAAGCAGTAACCAGTAAGGTCATTGTCCCCAAAACAGAAGGCAGAGCAGTAGCCTTTTCTGCTTAGTGCTACAGGGAGTGTCAGCACTGAGCCAGCACGTATCACCACCTCTGACAAGAAGGTCTGCACATCTCCTGATCTTCTTTTTAGGCGGCAGTCAAAAAGTATCTAGAAAAATGCAACATCTTAACTTTGTCATTAGAAGTAAACAGCTCCTGGCCACCAATACTGATGACATTGTATAATAGCTTAAATGAAAACCCTAATTCAATTTTTCCAGACTTAGTACAGGCTTTCTGGAGATGGATAAAGACTTAAAAATCATGTTTATCATCCCCTAAAAGATCAAACTCAAGGAATAGTTTTGCTTCCAGTTTTTTATAGCATAAGGAATAAATTGTACATAAGAGGGTTGCAACTGTTTTTAATTCCATCAAGTGCTTAGTTACGGGCATATGAAGAAATGCTAGCAAAAACTCTTGAAATTCTCTGACAGTGGCTCCTTAAATTCTTAGAAAAACTTTAAGTTAAATAAGCTTGCTTATAATACCTGACATGCACTTAATTTTATGGGTTAGGATGTGCATGATTAAGCCAAAGAAATTGTTATCTTCACTTACATTTGTCATTATAACCTCAAAGGTAAAAAAAGCAGTCTTCTTTTAAATTACATTGGAATGTTTAAACTCAATCTGATGTTAGGGTTAAAGGGAAATGGAGGTTGTGGAGGGGAGTTATTATTACCTAGCAGCCAGTTATTTGAGCAGATTTCTTAACTGGTCTCAGAAGAACACTCTTAAAGGGAGAATTACTAATTTCAGGTATTCACAAGGCAATGAACAAATTAGGTATTGATACCAATGGACAACAACAACTAAGTGTGCATCTCCAGTAGTACCTTAGTTAAAATCAGGAATTCTTTTGTGACGTGACTTCAGGTTGTTCCCACTTACCACACTTAACATCTCAGATCATCCTCCAAGCACATGAACAGTATGAAACCAAACAAGAAGAGGGGCTCCAAGATCTCATCTAACATCAGCTGATGATTTATTGTCAAGGAAAATTTATTCTCACTTAATTATTATCCATACTTCCATTTTACAAATTTCATTTTAAACATGTGCTTTGTTTAAACACACATTAAACATTTGAAATATATTGTCTGGAAAATTTTTCCTCAAATCTCAGAGTTCCAAACCTGCAAAAACCTGAGGACACCAGACATCTGTCTCAAATTCACTGAATAAACCTGAACACTTTCTCATAATGTATACTGAGGGCAGGTCACGGTCAGTTTTTGCAGGAAAGTTAACAAATATATTTATTACAGTTTTCAAAATGTATTTTGAATTTCCTACTGCATTTGAAGGTCTGGGTTGGATAGTACACACCAATCTGAAATTAACCAGTAGTTCATAGTATGTCCACATTCCTTCCTGGTACCTTCTGATCACAGACACCTAAGCGTTAATGCTGTCATGTCAGTTTTCTTGTGGTGACCATGTGTCCTGACCTTATTCTAGCTTGGACAAAAACACATTTTCACACTGTAATGTGGGGCTAATGTGGGTCAGAGATTTGCTGGCAGCTTCTCTTCTAATGCTACTCTCCCACTCATTTGTTCCTCCATGGCTGTTGCTCTTCTGTCTCCATCCTGAAATACTGCAAGGAATGACTGAAACTAGTTGGCCCAAGCACGAGCCCCAAATCGTCTTTTCCTTAAATAGTTAAACTGGGATTTGATTATTGGAGTACAAGGTTTCTTAACCAAAGGACTTCAGGCTGCAGGATTTCACAGGCTACAGCTCAAAGCCCCAGAGACAGCCTAGCCACAAATCTCCTTAAGGTAGGCTCGCTCAACCCAATTTAAACATAAGGCAAGTTACAGCATAGAGGTGGTTCCCTCTGTCAGTCACTTCCAATATAACAGAAATCAAGAAATGACTTTGCTAGGATTAAGGCAGAGCAGAATCCTATCTACACCCCAACTTCTCCATGTTTTATGCCTTTCTACCCTTTCCCTTTGCCAGTATTTTCAGTGCTGCAGAACACATTCTGTGACCAAAACCTACCAGTCCACTGTCCTCAGAAGCCCCTATTCCACATAAGTCTCTGGCGACCTTGCGTGCAGCCACTTCAGAAGGGGCTGCAGCCGTGAGCCCGCTTCTGACGTGCTAAGGAGCTGTGCAACCACCTGAGCCGCCAGCAAGGCTTGGGGTGCAGCTTCATCAGCAGAGCATGTGAAGGGAGCAGCTGCTTATTCAGCAGCAGCTGCAGGAGTGATAGATACGGAAGGAGCCATTCAAGCTGCAAAAGAAGCTTCTGTTGTTTTAGCAGAAATCTGCAAGCTGATCTTTTCCTGTTTAGTGAGATACATGGGTAGCGCTATGGAAAAAGAATTATAGGGGTCATAGGAAAGAAATCACTTGAAAATCGCAAGACACATTCCATGTTCTATATGTCTATGTAATCTAAAAATCCTGATCTTTTCAAAGCTTACTCCTAAATGAAGAGAATGGACTGTATTTCTTTGTCTGAGCTGAGTGAACATAATGATCAACAGTAAGAGTTATGCACATTATTCAGGAAGATAAGGCAATTTTAATCATGGCATCTTCTAATATATTATTCCTTTTCCTAAACACAAAGACCACCCCCAGTAAATCCAGAAGTTTAAGTAGTCTGGAGGGTTTACTGATTATCTCTGTAGAACTGCTGATGTACTGTTATCTTTCAGTTCCTTAAGACTACATAAATTTACCACAAGAAAAAAAAAGCCAACAAACAACAACAAAAAGGGTAGTTTGGTGTTTCAAGAAAATTCCCCATTCCAAAACGTTCTGTAGCCTTGTTTCCAGTTTCAGTCCATTTCTTTCAGGAAATAAAGTCAAAGCCAGATGACCATGTTAGCATGAGATTTTATATTAGCTGACCTAGGGTTTTTTGTTTGTTTGTTTGTTTGTTTATAAAAAAATAGAACTTTTTCTTCATGGTCATCTTTATGAACTAACTTCTGTCCATTGAGACCCACTGATAAGTAATCTTGGTTTAAGGATATTTGTAGATTACACTGTTGTAGAGTTCAACTACCACTGAATAATTCAAATCACTAATTTACCCAAAGTTGCAGTTAAATCAAAATCCACAAATACATTTTCCTCATTCCCCCAGAAGCCTGTTTATTTCATTCTTTATTTCTTGTTAAGAAAAGTTTTCTTCAAAGCAAAAAGATTTTTATATATCAGAAATATCACACCATGTTCAAGTTAACCACATAACACAGCCTCACATGTCAGTAATTCAGGAGAAAATGAAATCTGTTGGATTCCCAGTGGCAATTCAGAGTATAAGGACATCATCCAAATTTATCACCATGACTGGGAAAAAAAGCAGATGACCAAGCACAGCCAGGATACACAAAAGATGACATTTTCATATGTGGGAGGGCAATTTAATTTGTATTTCTTTTTTATGAAATGCAAGCATAGATGTATTTGCACAAAAATATGTGAATATTTTAAAGCAATTAATTAAGTGTACAATTTATATGAAAACAATTTCTTGTTGGACTTTATCTAGGCATCCAAAATGCACATGCAATTTCTGCGCCTTCTAATTTGTGGACATCATTTATTTTGATTGTGCAATTAGGAAAGTAGATTAATTAATTTCTGTCTTACTACAAGAAGCAAGGCAAATTCAGCAGCCAAAATGTCAAAGCTATCAAGAAAAAAGAAGCAGCAGCACACAACACTAAAAAGAAAAGCTTCAGGCAAAGAAAGCTTCTACATACCAAAATAGAGAAAATAAGAATCCTGAATTTAGAGAGCAAAAGCTAGGCTAAAATGTTTCACTAAAAGTCTCACTGTGGGAGAAAATACTAAAAGTCTCACTGTGGGAGAAAATGCTAAATTTTAGAAACATGAAGGTAAAAATAAAGGGGGAAAGATCATCTAGCTCAGAGCAACCTAATGGTCTAATTTGTTCAGAAATATTTTATGTGGTTCTCAGTAGAGCTCATTTGAACATTTACAGCTAAATATATTTTCATTAAAATAAGTATTTCACAGAAGCTGGAACATTTTACAGAGACATATTGATTTCAATAAGGTTTTCAGCTAAAGAGAGAAAGAGACCACCAAAATAAAATCCACAACCTTTTCAGTCAAAAGAGGAACATTTCCGCACAACACTAGACAGAAAATTAAAGAAAGAAAGAAAGAAAGAAAGAAAAAAAGTCGTCTTGGTTTAGATCCAGCGCATAAATTAATACTAACTGGAAGTGCTGAAAAGATGCTGAAAAGAAAATAGTCATCCTTAAACCCACTCTTATCTTACCCTTGATTCTTTTCCCTGCCATGAAAACCACTTGTGTTGCAGCTCATCTGATGGGGCACTCACCTGTACCCAGCAGCCTT
This sequence comes from Eurypyga helias, assembly GCF_000690775.1. Classification (NCBI taxonomy): domain Eukaryota; kingdom Metazoa; phylum Chordata; class Aves; order Eurypygiformes; family Eurypygidae; genus Eurypyga; species Eurypyga helias. The sequence goes on from NW_010269400.1 coordinate 5,349, forward strand.
GCCGATAATCTCTCAGCTGTTATCTTGTACTCCTCTTTTATGGACCTGATGCAAGGATTGTGTTAGTATTATGAACCACAGGGAAGCACATATGTGCATGAAGTGAAGGGTTTGTTTTGAGGACCTTATCACATTGTCCAAAGGGTGTAGCTGTAGACTGAATGAGTACAAACTACATATCCTAAAGTCCTTAAAAAGTTCATGTAAATATTTCAGCCAACAGTATGCAAACTGTGAACTGTGATAGGCCTCAGTTACTCACAGCAGTCTTAGCTTGTATAGTAAGGATTCAGAGGAATAACACGGTGTTTTAAAACTGCTGAAGATTAAGATCTTTAAGAAAATATTCTCTATAATGATTCGGTGTGGGTAGATGATCCCTATATAGACATGTCCTGTAACAGCTGCATAGAAAGCTTCCCTCCTTCCCTTCCAATCTCTAGTGCCTTTTTGCGAAAGCAGCTTTCTTTCATGTTTCCATGTTAACATTTCTGTCAGTGCCTCCTGAGTAGTAATTCCTCATAGCATTTGGAGGCTGAATAATATCCTTTCTGGAACACAAGGATCACTACCTGTGCATGATTGTATCTGCAGCAATCCTTGAGGCTACGAAGTGATGCCTCTGAGCTTCATGTCCAATAGTGTATGGTGTTTAAGATAAAACATTAGAAAGTGTTTTTATTAATTACATCATTTCTATCTTGAAAATTTTGTGCTGACATCTAAAAAGCACATCCAAAACACATCTACACTGTTTTTTTTTAAAAAAGATGGTCTTTTTAGGTGTTTGTTGATTCATGACAAGGACTAAATACATTTCAGTATCATCTCATTAAAAACCCCCTTCAAGTCATCTAGAGAAAAGGTTCTGGCTTATTACATTGTGATAAAAGTGCCCAAGACTACAACTGTAAATAATTGACTTCTTTTTTAAAAATAGGTGTGGAACATATAACCTTGGGCTAGAAGTCCTCTACCCCAGGCTCCTGTTCCAAAAAGAAACTCTTCATACAGTAGAAGAGGAGAAGGCTCAGGTGCCTAAGGTGTCACTTGCTAGCAGCTCTCTGAAACGAAAGGTCATACCTTCTGACTTTGACCACAGGGGATGAGAACATAAACTATTGCATTAGATTTCTAAACAGATTTTATTCTTGTGAACTTCATTTCAGTGTGTTCAGACAGAGACTTAAACAAACTATGGTAGCTACTGCATTTTATGGATTTATTGTGTTTGGCAGACACTGTGTTTCATTGCCTTTCTTGGGTCAGTACAACCTGAAAGTTTGCGGAAAAAAGTAAATTTCTTTAAAGCATTTTGGATGAGATTAGGAGGGTTATTTTGCATGTTTTCAAACTGGTAAAGTTAGTGATAGACGTATTTTCAAAGTGCTTACCATGAACTCCTATGCATTTAAGTTGAGATCTATAATTCTTGCAGTTCAATATGATGTCTTCAGTGCATGTAATGAATGGCACAATATTATAAAAGGCACCATGAAGCAATGAAATGTCATGCCATTAATAAAGTGTGCTCTTTTTAGATCTGTTATGCCAAAAAAAAAAAAAATTATTTTAAGAATAAAATGTCACTAATTTGTATATCATTACGTATAAATTGAAAAAAAATACTTAGAAACACACAAACAAAAAAAACCCTTCTCTATTCATGATTAGGCAAACAGCTTGTCTTCCTGAGCATTAAGCAAGCAATAAATAGGTAAATAAAGACTTCAGGATCTTTGGAATTACCTGGGACAAACTTAGGCATACACTGTCTCGGACTGTCTATGCAGACTTAGGGTATTTATGAGTACACAGGGAAACAAAAATGGATCTGCCTGCCCTACATGGGCTGACCAAACATGACAAAGCCTGAGTTCAAAGTTATATCTCTGCACTAACTTCATACTGTAATCAGACCAATTTGTTCTGTTCTGTTCTTATTAGCTGCCAGGCAGGGAATTTCTCCAGTACAATGATATGGCTTCCACTTCAGGGGTGTCTGAGGTACAGCTAGCTGAGATCACAGGGAAATGAGTAATGCATCTGCCTGCACTCAGCAGCATAAACATTGCTTTCTATATACTGCTGCAGTCAAAATGAGCTGTATACATTTTGCAAGGCAGAAGACAGACCTACCTTGAACCTGCTTTAGTAAAATCACATCTCTTATTTTTATGACAAATATTACTGTCCTGCAAATAATTATGTCAGTGTGGCCAGCACTTCAGAAAGTCCTGAGAACACCTGAATTTGTATAGTCCTCTTCATTGGCACTATTTTCTGTGTGTTTAAAATAGCTTCTTTCTCAGAGCTCACACTAAATTCTGACTAATGACTAAAAACCATATTACTAGGAAATTCTGACCTTTTCAGGAAAACTCAACACCTATAACAAGATACTTCATCTGAAAACATAGACGGTTGACAACAGATAGACTTTACTAGGGTTGCTTTGTCATCATCTGTTGCCTGGATCTTGACAGTTGTTTAATAACATACAGTACACCCATAAATAAAGATACAGCCGACATCTATATAAAATTAAAGAGGTAACAAACAGGCAGAGTGCTTTAAACTAGGATGTACACAGGTTGGAGGCTTTCCCTATATTGAATAATATCAAGGGCTCTTTGATGACTTACGGTAGGAAGGTTTGGATTTTGTATCTAGTGTGGCATGGTACAGCACTCACCCATTCCCTACTCCATGACAAGGTTTGAGTCCAGCGCTGGTTAGAAGAGAAAGTTGCCAATTATTAAATCAAAGTTTAAAGTACTTTGGCAGTATTTGAGCCAATACTAGCTTTTTAGGACCACAGCTTGAATGAACTGTGTAATCTGGAGCATCTGGTGTAGGAGTGACTCATAGAGTCATGCTCTTCCTCCAGAAGTATCTGGTCCTGTGAACTGCATCTAGGCCTATCCCAGTGGAAACTATCAATGCAGTTTCTCAGTTGTCTTCTGTCCTCTTCCTTTCTATCTGTCAGCACAAGGAAAATGTGGCTTTGCAAAACAGACACAGGTCAAATACTCAATGCAAACTAAAATCTAACTTTTCCTTCTGGTCCTTTCAAGCCTTCCGCAGTCATCCAGGCATTCAGAATACAGACCTTGTTTGTTAAGGTAAGTACACTGACTGTATTTTCAAGGGTATTTCAGCTCCACTCATTTAACCTTAGAAGTGTTAATTGACCTCAGCTGAAGACCTAATTACTGATGCCATTCTTGTGCATCCTGTTGGTGCTATAACACAGTTTTGGTTTTTGGATTAGGAGTTGTAACCGATCCTTATTTATGCACGACAACAGGAAGCACAAAACACCTTCTTACCATGTGAAATGTGTAGCTGCTTCCATACAGACCTAAAATACTTGTGGCTCAATAAATTTTGAGTTCTCACACCACACACTGGTAAGACCTAACACTCAGAGTTCAGGAAAAATGGCAAAATCCAAACTGTAGAGAAGGAGGCAAGGAACACTTGAGAAAAAACATTCCTATTTGAACTTCAAAACTGAATCCAATGTGTGTCCTAAATTAAAACATCAGAGTTAGTATCCCAACTCACACACACAAGTGAGGTAAAACAATACCATGGAAGAGTTCAACAAAGAGAAAAGCCATGTTCACATTTAACTAGAGACAAGACTGTCAACACAGAAAACAAATTTCAGTGCAGAAAATAAGTGGCCATGTCATTCTGTTGAAGAGAGAAAAGAGGAGGAGTGAAGGTGAATAAATATAAGAAGCAGAAAATTCAGCATAGCACAACCATGAAAATTAATGCTGGAAGCAAAAAGAGGGACAAAAAGGATCTGAAGAAATACTGATAAGGCTCAAGAGGAAGAGTTATAATAATGTACATGGAGGAGGAGAAAATGAGGGGAAGGACTATAATATAGAGAGAGTTAAGCTGGTAAATCCTACAACTTTTGTACACCACAGCATCCAGGAATAGGTCATTTAGGATGTCCCCTAATCCTAGCAAAGCAATGTCAAATGAGAACCATTATATTCCACCTAAGACAACACTGACTTTAAAAGACACACATAGACAGGAAAGCAATCTGTAGGAAATTACACGGGTTTTCAACATGAAAGGAATTCTTTGTGCAAGCTTTTGTACATAATGAGGGACACTTTCAGAGGGGAAAAATATTGAGTGCAAAAGTGGTAAATTGTCTTTTTGCTATAAATCTAAAGTTGGTATAGAAGAAGAATAAATTGTGAACTTGTTCCTCGACAATATTTTATCTAAAACCTGAATAATGTGAAAATAATTCATGGCTAACAGAAAGGAAGTCTCTTTTCCAAGACTGCAGAGTAACAAGGGAATGAGATGAAGCGGTTTCTGTAAATCCAGGAAATGGAAAGTGAGGTCTGCTTTCTCTACTAGCATGGGACCAGTTTGGCTGGCTAGGGTAATATAGTTTCAGATATCCCTGGTGAGTAAGAAAGATTTCACACCAAGACTAGCCCTGACATTTCCCAAAGTACAGAGATATCCCTGGTGATCCAAACCTTCTCCATGTAGCATCTGTACCTATGTTGAGACATTTTACTACTAAATAAATCATGTATTTGGCATTGAGTTGTTGTTGCTGGAAGCAGGGGGGTAGGTGGGTGTGGATTTACAAAGCTTAAAAATAATCACTCCTAATGAACTTTATTTATTATTAACTATAAGACTGCTGTGTCTAATTATGTTTATAAACACTAGTTTCCTGATTATGAATGAATGGGTACTACTATGTTCAAAGTCAAAATGTTTCTGCATTTGTGAAGATAGATAGGGGAAAGTGATAAATCATGGGCAACTGACTGATGACACTGTTGTTCTATGGACAGTGAAAGGAAGTAAGCACTATCTCAAGTCCTTACAATTCAGAGGTAGAAAATCTCAAAAGTCTATTTCTACGGTAATGCAGAAATGCTATCATCTCAACTGAGAAGACAGAGTTGAACACTCAGATTGCACACTATCTTGTTCAATTGTAAGGAAGAGAGCAAGCTCAGTGAATCATTTCGTAGGTCGGTATTGGAGAACAACTACAAAATAGCAAAAATCATATGTGAAATATGGGCACTTCATGCCACATATACTTTTACAAGAAAGTAAAACATGAATACAGTAGGGCCAGAGAGGGAAGGTATGTAGAGTGGATGCTGGCTTCAGAAAATGCAGCTTCCTAAACATATGTATTCATGCAACTTTCCTTCATACTTCTTATTAGACAGTAACAAACATCCATCCAGTTTCTTCAGATGGACTTCGATATAAATCCATTCAATTTATTAAATCCTGCTGCATCGTAGGAAAAAATAATGTTATTTTATTGTATTATTTTTTTTCCAGCATGGAATAATGGAAAAATTAATGGCATATACAGAAATACTTTAATTGGTTTTCTAAAATAAATAATATACTTTATCTTATGTAATGTTAAAATATTTA
>NW_010269400.1:10836-30371 GCF_000690775.1 Eurypyga helias
TATTAGAATTTAGGCATGGAAATTATGGCTCATGATCAATAACTTGTTAATGGTACACTTCTGTGTTTAAAATGGTTAGTGCTAGGAACATATACTCAGCTTATAATTGATGCTGCCCACATACAGCTTTCTATACAGCCTTTTTTGCCTATTTTTCATCACTGCTATTCAGTTTCTTGCATACGTTATCATGTGCACACATGGAAACAGGCTCAGCTGCATAGAAGGCTTGTAAACATTAACATTTTCAAGCTACCTCAAAATGGTAGCATTTTAATACATTACCAATATGTCTGAAGAACAGACACTTATGTTGTCCTTTACCAAATATGTTTTCTTTTTATTTTATTACATGGTGTCTTAGCATAGTAATTAAAGTCAGTCACAATGGAATAGTAATTCAGAATGTAAGAATGACTAGTCAAAATTCTGCAGCCCTTAAAAGTGAATTAATTTTTCAATTTTTACATTATGCTCCCATTTTAAAGGTGGAAAGCTGAAGCAGAGACAGAGAAATCAGCTTGCCCAAAACCACACAGGTTTTCTTCTGTTTATTCCACAAGTCTGTTCCTTCCTCTATACTGATGTCTCCTCTAGAAGTAACAAGCCTGGAAATCAGCTGGAAAGGTCTCTGCTAGACTTCTCTCTTCTTCCTCACTCAAGGATCTTTTTTATGCTACTTACTGGATCAGGTCTTTGCTGAAGAAAGTCAGGGATCACCTCCTCTTTAACAATTATCTAAGGAATTTCTTTGAGACTCAGCAACACTTATAAACAACTGTTTATAAGTTATGATGTCTGGGGTTTAAATTCATAGAAACCTATTGTGGTGGCTTGGTCCTGGCTAGAGGCCAAGTGCCCACCAAAGTTACTCTATCACTCCCCTCAACTGAACAGGGGAAAGAAAATAGAACTAAAAGCTTGTGGGTTGAGATAAGGACAGGAAGAGAACACTCACCAAGTATTGTCACAGGTAAAACAACTCAGGCAAAATTTCTATCATTTATTACCAATCAAATCCAGGTAGGATAATGAGAACTAAAACCGAATCTTAACACACTCTACTGGGATCAACTTTACTTCCAGTTTTCTCTACTTCCTTCCCTCTCCAGTAGTGAAGAGAGATGGGGAATGACGGTTATGGTCAGTTCATCACATTGTCTCTGCCACTCATGGGGACGACTCCTCACATTATTTTTCTACTCCAGTATGGGGTCCCTCCCACAGGAGCCAACTCGCCATGAACTTCTCCAACATGAGTCCTTCCTACAGGCTGCAGTTCTTCACAAACTGCTCCAGCGTGGGTCCCTTCCACAGGGGGCAGTTCTTGTGGAACAGGTTTGCGTGGCAGGCGTCCAAACCCCTGCCAGCAAAACTTCTCCAGCCTGGGCTCCTCTCCCCATGGGGCCACAGTTCCTTCCAGGAGCCTGTTCCAACAGGCACTTCCCACAAGGTCAAAGCCTCCTTTGGGCATCCACCTACTCCAGTGCTGCGTCCTCCCCTGGCTGCAGGTTGGGTGTGTGCTTCACCATGACCATGGCTCCAGGGCCACAGCAGGCCTCACCGTGGTCTGCACCACAGAATGCTGGGGAATCTCTGCTCTGGCGCCCAGGACACCTCCTCACCTTCCTTCTCCACTGACCTGGGTATCTGCAGAGTTGTTTGTCTCACATCTCACTCTCACTCTCCAGGTGCAATTTCTCTTAATCTGTTGTTTTGATTTTGGGTTTTTTTCCTTCTTAATTTTGTTATCACAGAGGTGTTAACCACTGCTGCTGATTTGCTCATCTTTGGCCAGTGGTGGGTCCGTCTTGGAGCATTGGCTCTATCAGACACAGTTTCAGAGTCTAAGAAAATAGGTAAGACCAAACTATTTTCTTTGTTATTTCCTTGAGAAATCATAACTCGTCACTTCTTAGCAAGGTTCATCACAGATTAAAAGAGTGCAGAATTAGGTTTCCTTGGTAGATGGCTTAACAGTAAGGTAGACAAGAGAGAGATTTTAAGAGGATTAAGCTGGAGATTAAAGGACAAAGTCACACAAAAATGAATTGTTTCCTCTTTTTAAGCTCAGTCGCAGTAGGCAATCATGACGTAAACTGCAGTAACTGTGGCCTTCATCTTCAGACACGACACTCTCAAATAATCAACTACCTTCTCTTTTCCGGAGAACACAGTTACAGTGCCAGGGTATTTGTTTCTCCATACATACCAATGAAAAAAAATAAAACACGATGACCTATTCTTATACATTCCAGTTCATCATAGCTACAGGCAGAAATTTTGCATTCCCTCATCCACACTGTCAATCACACTAGAAACAATTTTAAGGAAATCAGCTAAGAAGGAAACAATAAAAGTTTGTCTTCTCCCTTTGTTTCACCTGAAGGACAACCTTTTCCTGAGTGAAAAGATGAACTTTTGAGCTTAGTGGACCAATTACATTTTGAGTATACATTCTATCATGAAATACAGAAGACGTAAACATGTTAAAGGAGGTCTCCTGGCTTCAGAATCCTGAAAGGAAGGCTTGCCACATGTCTTCTAGAGACATATGAATATTCAGTTTTGACCATACTTTACACTGGGAATAAAGGCAGTGGTGAGGAAACAGCAGAGAAGGTCTCTTCAGCTTTTTTTTTCTTTGTTTTTGTTTTTAATTACACAATTCATAAGGAATATAGAAATTCAGCCTAGCTTAGAATGACAATCATATTTGTCAGCCTCTTTTTTTTTAATTAGTCAACTGTGCACAGAAATTAATAGTTTACTGTGTTTAGCCTGATACCAGACTGTAAAGGGAATTTTCATGTGGTATTTGCCCACATGTTAATGTTGGTGCAGTGGCAGGCATGGGCAGGCATGGGCAGTACCATTATACTGTAAGGGTGGAGGTTTTTTTACTTTATTTGGTGAGTGAAGAATAATATTTTGTGTTTTATTTATGTTGCTTTGCTCTGTTGCATATTCATAGCAGGGAACAACTTTTGACCTAGAAGGGCTTTTTTCCTGTCTTATTTTCTTTAGCCAGCCATTTTGAGCACAGCAACATCATTGAAGGAAGACACAAACATTAAGATTAACACTTTAGAAAGGGCAGAATGTGTGTTCACTGTATTCAGCTACTGTTGTTTGTGAGCAGGTGAACATCTTGCTGAACAAACAAGGTACTCTAACAAAATAATCCGCTCCAATAATATTTTTCCTTTCCCACTCAACATTTACTTGAGTTTATTTATGTTTCTGAAAGACATGAGAATTCGTCAACTTAACTTGCTAGATAAAAGATTTATTTTCATTCTATCAATAATATCCTTTTCACCAGGAATTCAGTTTTCTTGATCCTTAAAAATACTTGGAACCCCTTCCAAGGTAGCAAACAAGAGAGAATGGTGAGGAAGCAACTGTTTTTTTCTGTGTATGGCTGGCCTACAGCAGTAACTAACTAGCTTAAAATTTCTGCCTGGCAGCAATTGCTGTCTTTGAGTTCCTTCATAAAATATGTCTATAAGATGGTTTCCAATTTCCTTTTATTTCAGTGTGTATATCAAAGGCCACACCTGAGTGATTTTTATAATTAAGATCTCTGAAACTCTGATTCATGTTGATCTTACAGCCTCAGACCTTTCATGCTACATAATTTCTTTCCTAAAATATGGCTCCTAGAATTGAACATGTAGGTTCCAGCTATGCTCCCCCTAATGCTCAGCATTAACCAATTTATAATTCCAACTCCTCTGTGTCTCTTTTTACCCCTGCCAAAGATTGTTCAGATAGTTTTGGTGTATTATTTATGATTAACCCTGTTTCCCAAGGTGATTTTTTTCCTTAAATTTCCTACAATTCGTGTATTTGTTAGGGTCTTTACTTTTAAGCCTACTAGCATAGCTTTTTGTCTTCAGTCAAATGGATGACCTGCATCAGTTCAGATCTATATTTTCACTGGGTTTTTCCTATCTTTTTGCAACCAATCTGATATTCTGGTTAGTGTAAAGTACTTTTTCTTCTTTGCTTAGCTATTAGTAAGATTAATTTCCAGACTATCTATGTTGCATATGTATGTATCAACAATGACATTACTTAGAATCACTCTGAAGAATTTGGTGGCAGAATATAATGTGAAAATTGATGTTCAAAGATGATGAGATTAAGAAAAAAAGGATTCCACTAAATGTAAGTGGAATTAGAGGATATTGTCTCCACAGAACTCCCACAAAAGTAGGAGAAGAAGGACATGTTGTTGCAGCAAGACCATGAACTGTAACACCAGAAAATTTCCCTTGTTATGTGTCTTACAATATAAGAAATGAGACATAAACCAAAATAAAATGCATTCATCTAGGCCATTGCAACATATTTCACACTCAGGCACTAATGGTTTAAGATACTGCTTAAAACAACATAAAACACTTGTAGCTCTTCAGCTTTGAAATGGCATATTGGAATGGAAAAGGATCAGACAAAGTCACACAAATGTTGAGGTTGAAGTGGAAGTCTGGAGGTCATCTGATTTGTTCAAAAAGGGCCATCTAGAGCCAGTTGCCCAGGATTGGGTCCAGAGGATTCTTTAAGATCTCCTAGGACCGAGACTCCACAGTCTCTCTGGGCAACATGTCTCAGGTGCTCTGTCACCCTCAGAGTGAAAAAGAGTTTCCTGATGTTCAGGAGAAACCTCATGTGTTTCAGTTTGTGCTGATTACCTGTTGTCCAGCAACAGGGAACTGGTGAAATTAACCTGATTCCATCCTCTTTGCAACCTCCCTTCATGTATTTATAGCCATCAATAAGATCCACTCTGAGCTTTCTCTGCTTCAGCTTTATCACTCCCAGATCCCTGAGCCTTTACTCATATCAGAAGTCATCCAGCCCCTTCATCATCTGTGTGGACTTTTGCTGGGATCTCTCCAGTATTTCCATGTTTCTGTTATACTGGTGAGCCCAGAACTAGACACAGTGCTCCAGGTGTGGCCTGGAGTAGTCAGAAAAATTCAGAAACAGACTTTTCTGGGTACTTAAGCCAGGTGTGCTCCACTTTAGACACTCCTACAACCCATTTTTCTTGGGATTATTAGGTTTCTAATATCTCTCAAAGCTTCACTGGCACTTATTTAAATTATCTTGACAGCAAACTACAGAGCTCACTGTTTCTCTGAATAGATCAAAAGAGCATGTTATGCAATCTTTATCTCAAAATTATTTAGAAGAGAAAATATCATTCTCAATTAAAATCACTAACATGGTCTTTTTTGCTTTATCACAGCTATGAGATAAAGACCAGATGAGATACAGATTTTGGATACAAACTTTGGAAACAAAAAAAGTTTAGGAATGTTTGATTAAGGACTCAACATGAAAGCAGTCGTCAAGGAACATGAAGCCTAGGAATAAATGTCTATGTTTCAAAATTAATTTCTTTTCTTTTTTTAAGAAATTCTATTATTATAATAAGATATTACATACTTCCATACCAAAAGTGCTCACACTGTGTAGTCTAAAATGCTTTAATTACAAGGAATACAAGCACAGTTGAGTTTCATTACATCAAGGTCAAAGGCTTTGACTGTGCCAAAGCATTTCAGACCAATTCAGGTTTTAGCTATGTGCCTCAGCACAGAAAAAACAAAGCCAATATGCCACTTATACTTGATGTGTCAGTAATGATAGGGAAAAGAACATGTCAAATATGCCCAAGTTTCCCAATTGGCATAGTTTACATCATAGCAGAAGATGACCATGAACCATAAATTTGTAACTCTGACTAGGGAAAACTTCACATCAACATCTAGCAATCTGTATCTTTCGTTTGTATGTCAGACCCACTCACCAGGTACCTGGAGAAGAATTGCCTCTGGCACATGACAGCACAAGATCAGACTAACAGTGCAAGAGATCATGCAGGATATGTGGTGCTGAGAGTGCTCTTGTGTCACAAAATCATAGAATCATAGAGTGGTTTGGGTTGGAAGGGACCTTAAAGTTCATCTAGTTCCAAATTCCCTGTAATGAGCAGGGACACCTTCCACTTGACCAGGTTGCTCAAACCCTCCATCTAACCTGGCCTTGAAGACATCCAGGGATGGGGCATCCACAACTTCTCTGGGCAACCTGTTCCAGTGCCTCATCATGCTCATAGTGAAGAATTTCTTCCTAATATTTAATCTAAATTTACCCTCTTGCAGTTTAAAACCATTACCCTTCATCCTGTCACTACAGACCCTGATGAAGTGTCCTTCCTCATGTTTCCTATAAGATCCTTCAGATACTGGAAGGGCTCAGGTCCCCCCAGAGCCTCTTCCAGCCTGAACTAACCCCAGCTCTATCAGCCTGTCTTCATAGGAGATGTGCTCCAGTTCTGTGATTACTTTCATGGCCCTCCTCTGGGCTTGCTCCAGAAGGTCCATGTGCTTCTTACACTGAGAGTCCCAGAGCTGAACACAGTAATCCAGGTGGGAGTACCCTCACAAGAGGGGGGAGAATCACCTCCCTTGACCTGCTGGCCCATGTGCTTTCGATACGTTTACCTGTCTGGGCTGTGAACATACATTGCCAGGTTATGTTCAGCTTTTTGTCAACCAGCATCCCTGAATCTTTCTCCTTAGGGCTGCTCTCAATCAATTCTCCACCCAGCCTGTATTTGTGCTTAGAATTGCCGCCACCCATGGCAGGACCTTACACTTGGCCTTGCTGAGCTTCATGAGTTTGGCACAGGCCCACCTCTCCAGCCTGTCAAGGTCACTCTGGATGACATCTCTTCCCCCCGGTGTGTTGACTGCACCACACAGCCTGATGTGATCAGCAAACTTGCTGAGGGTGCTCTCAATCCCACCATCCAGGTCACTGAAAAAGGTGTTAAATGGTACCAGTCCCAATACCAATCCCTGAGAAATGCCACTTGTGTCTGTTCTCCACTCAGACATCAAGTCGTTGATCACAGCACTCTTGAGTGCGACCATCAAGCCAGTTTTTTATCCACTGAATGGTCCATTCGTCAAATCTATGCTTCTCCAATTTAGAGACAAGGATGTCATGTGGGATGGTGTTGAATGCTTTGCACATGTCCAAGTACACGATGTTAGTTGCTATTCCCTTATCCACCAAAGCTGTGATGCTGTCATGGAAGGCCACTGAATTTGCTGGGCACAATCTGCTCTTAGTAAAGACATGTTGGCTGTCAGCAATCACCTCCTCATTTTCCATGTGCATTAGCACAATTTCCAGGATCTACTCTTTCATCCTTCTGGCCACGGATGTGAGGCTGCCTGGCCTGTACGTCCCTAGGTCTTCCTTATTTCTCCTTTTTAAAACAGATTTATTTTTCCACTCTTACAGTCAGTAGGAACTTCACTGAACTGCTACAGCTTCTCAAACATAATGGATAGTGCCTCAGCAACTTCATCTGCCAGTTCTCTCAGGACACACAGATTCATCTCGCCAGGTCCCATGGACTTGTGAACTTCAGGTTCCTTAGATGGTCTTGAACCTGATCTCCTCCAATGGGTGTTTCTTCAGTCTCCCAGTCCCAGCCTTTACCTTCTGTGATTTGGGCAGTGTGACTTGAGCATTTTACTGGTGAAAATCATGGCAAAAAAGTCATCGAGTACCTCATACTTTCCCATATCCCATTTAACCAGGTCTCCCATTCCCTTCCAGAGAGGGCACACATTTTCCCTGGTCTTTCTTTTGTCACCAATGTACCTACAGAAGACCTTCTTGTTGCTTCCTTGGTCAGATTTAATTTTATCAGAACTTCAGCTTTCTGAACCTGATCCCTTGCTTCTTGGAATTTCCCTAATCATGCCAGGCTATCTGTCCTTGCTCCCACCTTCTGTAGGTTTCTTTTTTGTGTTGCAGTTTGTCCGGAAACTCCTTGCTCATCCATGCAGGTCTCCTGGTGTTTTTTCCTGACTTCCTTTGTTGGGATGCATCGTCACTGAGCTTGGAGGAGCTGATCTGAATATTAAAACAGCTTTTTTGGGTTCCTCTTTCCTCCAGGGTTTTATCCCGTGGTACTTTACCAGTCAGATCTGGGAAGAAGCCAAAGTCTGCTTTCAAGAAGCCCAGGGTAGCGAGCTTGGTGTGTGACCTCTCCACTGTCCTAAGGATCTCAACTTCCACCATTTCATGGTCACTGCAGCCAAGGCTTCCCTTGAGCTTCACATTCCCCACCAGCCCATCCTTGTTGGTGAGAATAAGGTCCATCATAGCAACTTTCCTCATTGCCATCTGTATCACTTAGAGAAGGAAATTATCATCAGCCTCATAAATAGTCACGTTGTCACAAACACTTCCTATAGCACTTCACAAAATAGTCTGAAATGCTCTTGTATGGCATAGAGAGAGCATCAAATGGCAGCAAGCTGAGGCATGACTACTTCTTTGCCTCTCCAGAGGTCATATGATAAGACCACTATTTGGATAGTACACTGCTAAGCCCACTTCTCAACTACAAGAACGATGTGAAAACCTTTGGAAGAGAACTGTAAGTGAAGCTGAATACACCCAAATAAGCCTTAGAAGGAAACTTGGGTTTTGTGCTGTAATCTGTCATTTTATTACTGAGCATCTACATGAAAGGAGTAAATGGGTATATAATAACTGCACTAAAATGTCATCAAAACATAAAAATTTTACACAAAAGTAAAGTAGTCTCCCTTGTAGTCTCCCTTGACAGTGAGTATAATCAGATCGAGCCACTGAATCAGATCAAAGTTTTTTCTAGTCTAGAATCCCGTTTCTGACAATGTTGTTAGGAAATACTTTGAGAAGGACTAGAATAACAGGAGAAGAACATGGTGTGTTTGCCCAGAAAAATTTTCCAGGTGTCAGTGGCTCTGTGCAACATCAAACACATGACCAGCATTTTCTATGTAAAGAAGGTGAATAGGCACTTTTCCACAATTCCGTAATGATATATCCATGGTATGTCCATCTAGGCATGGACATTGTTAATCTTAGAAACCTTTGGTAGGAGGAAGCATGAGGTTTTTGGAGTTTATTTAAAAAAAGAAGTTTCCTCATAATTCTGATCTTAGAACACCTGACAGAATACTAACATATATTTTTATATGCATATAATCAGTTTTAAAGTCTAGCTAGAAATTGCTGTACATTTTTCCCAGCAGAAGACACGTAGGAATACCAGTGTGCATAATTTTGTAAAACATATTAACATTCAAATTAATATTTTCTGCAGTCTGCAAAAAAAAATTATACTTGCTTCTTATAAAATGTAGAATTCTTTTGAATCTGTAGAGTAGTCCTTTATACATTCCTTCATGTCAAACCTCATCATATATCATCATATCCTGTGATGCATACTCAATACTCTGCAATAACCTAAGGCAACCATATTACTATGGTGCGACACACATTTGGGGAGAGAAAGATGGTTGGTTTGATGTGAACGATATGTCATGTTTGTTTAAGAAAGCGCATGTTACACAAAAATACAGTTATTAGATGATCTGAAAGATCTCTTTTGTGCTGTTACTCCTTCAGAACTTTTAATTCAGATTCATTTAATGCTGATAAATTAGGGAAAGGATATCACAAAATTTGGAAAGCTCTCAAGTAAACATTGAATCCAAGTCCATAATATTCATGATATTACTAAATCAGAATCACCTGCTAGTGTATTCAAAGTATCGATCAGAAAAACTGTTACTCATTTGAGTTTTGTTGTAAATACGAAAACATTTTTTTCTTCAAAGTTGTTAGCTCTTAGGTTTCCAGTCATTAGAGTCAATCTTTGTTGTCAGCAGAATAACATTCATCCAGCTTGTGCCCACCATGATATCAAAAGGGAGAACACTCCTGAAAGAACAGAACAACTTTTGCCTGTTTCTGGCAACTCTTTCATTGGTACCAACACCACTGACTGGTGTACTCTAGAGGGGAATCTGGCCTTCCAGATTCACATTTCATTCCCGAATAAGAGATACAGAGGACAAACTCTTAAACACACAGTTTAAATGTAGGTTACTAAATATAGCACACCAGCTTTGAAAGAGTGCACATACTTCCAAAAACAATCAACTTGACATTATCTCTCATTTGCACAGATTTTGCTGTCGATATAATACGAGTGGCATTACTCCTGTCTTCAGTGAATAGAGGGGAAAGTCATATCCATTTGTTTCCAACATTAATTCACTTTAAAAAAAAAAAAAATTAAGCACCTCACCAAAAATTTCACTTCTTAATTCCAGGATATTAAATAGATAGATTATTCTAATTTACGAGTGTTCATAATTAGTGCAACCTTTCAGGTTTATGGACTATGTTTATATATAACTTTTTTCAAAAAGTCTGGGGTCTTATCTGCATTTTACCAAGATAAAAGGAGACAATAAGCACATCAAAGTTTAGGGTTAATTGTTCATTCAGTTACAGAAGGAAGGAAGGAGAGTGGTAGTAAAGAAAACTTGACCTCAACACCCAAGTGGCCTCAGGCACTTAATTTGTACTTCTGGCTGCGAGAAAATATCACCCTGCTTATTGCATTCTGTCGTCCACACTGAAACTTAATCCTACTGTAAGGTTTTTCCACAGTGAGGGATCTCTTGGCTGCAGAGCTATTTTAAGTTTTGATCACATGACAAATGAATGAACCACAATGGAAATACCTTTTTTTTTACATAGTCACTGGTATATACATTATTTTCAAAGTGAAGTAAAGCAACATTACAAAATGAAGCACAGGGAGATTTCCATCTGAAGAACAGTCTATAATGGACCTATATAGAAATTTAAATTAATGACAGGTTTTAGTTATCTGCTGCTCAAAAGGAAAAAAGAAAAAGAAACAGACCATGTATTCAAATACCGACACTCCTGATCATGCATGCAGACAAAACTTTCGTGAAGCCTTCCAGGTAACTAACTTACATCTACATTAAAATACTGTGGGTACAGGTTCCCTTGCTAGTGTTTCAAAAGTATCACCCTAAATTCCTTTAAACACTATAGGTTTTTTATAAATTTCTGTGTTGTTCAACAGATACTGATAACAAAGGGTCACTGCAGTTTTAACAAGATGCAGGACTTCAGAATAGGAGGTTTTAATTTGAATAAGTAACTTTGGAGGTAACAGGTAAAAATCATCACAAATTAATTAAAATGTCTTGCTTTGTTTAGGGTGATTAATAATACATAAGGAAACCAGGTTTTACATAATTCATCAATCTGACGCAAAATGGCACTCTACAGTTCCACCGAGTGGAAACCCAGCTACTCTGTGACACTTGAAAAACAGCTCTGAATTGATGCACTGAATCCTTCTGCCACAGGACTTAAAGTCATACAGATCCAGTTTGTCACAAAATAATGAAGTTTCTAGGATTGAGGCAGTATGAAATATATATATATATAAATCCTGAGTTTAAATCAGGTTTTGGGTTTTTTTGTGCTAAAACAATGCTAAACTGACAAAACCTGAAAGTAATATAGTAGCAATTAAAGACGGAAAAGGACTCAGCTAAGATAATGGACCCTATGTTCTTATGACAAAAGGATTATCTCCTAAAGAACTTGAAATGTCTAAGTTGATCACAAGGCATTCCAGCCTCAAACATATATAACACAAGGTTCAATCTGAAGCAACAAGGTGGCAATACTGGATTTCAGTCAAACTGGGAGCAGATCCTTCTCCTTTCCAGATATGTGTGGTCATATCAGGGAGCCTTTTCCAGCAAGAGACAGGGAGCAAAACACTTCCTTAGCAGCATTCCTCTTCCCCGCATGGACGGACTTTGCTGGAGAGTCCAAAAGGAACAAGGAAATCTGTACTGAGCTCCATTCAGTTCTTAGCCTTGATTAAACTCTGTACTTTTATCTTCTTTATCCTCCTTTCATTATTTTCTTAACCCACTGCATGACTGTGAGACACTTGTAAACCCTTTTTCCCCTGAATCTTTCTAAGCGCTTTGGCTCCCTCAGTGATTTGAATTTCTTTGCAGTTTGTCTTTAGAGTTCTGTTTCCTCTTTTTTTTTTTTTTTTTTCTTTTCTTTATAAAGGTAACAGTTTACGGAAGTGGCAGGAAATCTGTCTCATTTGCCTGATGTATAATGATAACCTTTCATCTGTATCTGTGCATAGTACTGCAACACAATCAAAGACACTTCCACAAGGCATAGGAATACATGTTCCTACCTTGCTTTAAATTTCTGTGTCAGGTATCTCTAGCATAGATACCACTGGTTTTTAGTGTTCACTGAAACCTAAAGTGTGCAGGCCAAACCTAAACCTTTGGCAAGACTTCAGCTTTTTTGAATTATTTGTGAAAGGAATATTAAAAAATAAACATCGAAGTAGTTATCAAATGCTTAAACCATAATCAAATTCTTTATTTACAGTGTATATGGAAACAGGTTTTTTTTAGTTTTTTTAAATCTCATTTAATTAGCCATCCTGAAATTTCCAATTCATTTCTGGTTACAGTTTTTCATTACAAAATACATGTTACTGCATTAATTCAACTATTTATTACGTTGTGATAAATTTAGTACTTGTACTGCTGCTCATCTTGGAACATAAAAAATTTGATTGGGATTTTTGGGGTTAAGTGCATAACGTTTCTTTTCCTTTCAGTTTTCCAAGCAGACATGTTTTGAGTAGACATGCTATAAAGTCTAGCAATTAACCCTCTTATTATCTTGAAAGTTTAGAATGCTTTAGAATGTCAGTCTTTCTTCTAAAGCAGAGACTTAGTTAAAATTAATATTATTATTATTTATTATATCAAAAACCAAAAGCATGTTCTATTTAAATGTGGTCTAAAGCCTCATCTTTCAAAAAGGAGGTTGCTTGCATGAGTACCTCTTCTTCTTCCTTTATTTAATTATAAGTGCTCCACATAGCTGTAGCTGGATAATTCATTTATGCTTATACACATTCATTTTCTATGTGGCCTTTTATATGTAACTACAGGTTGAACAGAGCTTTCTTTCTTGCAAAAGGCAAATGTTCAGCAGCTCAGCTAATTGTGTCATCAGTTTAAGCCATCTATTACTTAGTGGATTTATTTTTTTTTTTTTTGGTCTGGTACAGATTTTCTGAATATTTTCATTTGTAAAATTCTTCTTTCATGCGCTCACTCCTAGTCCATAGCTTTTTTCTGGGATGCTAATCATAACTGAAGTACTGGTTGGTTACAAAAAAAAAAGAGAACCAAAACCAAAAACAAAACCCCCACAAAAACAAACAACATAGTAAAATTAAGATATTATTAAAAAATACTGTTAAACACATGCAATCTTCTGTTTCAGGCACAGCCATGGACCAGTGACCAAGACTTTACTGCATACAACCTGAACTCTTAGAGTTGCTACAACAAAATAAGACATTATGACAGGACAACCAAGAGCTTTGCTGTTATTAGAGTACCTGTGCAAACTACATGTAAATATCCTAGTAACTGCCAGTGAGACACAGATCCATTGATGAATATTCTTTTCTTTTTGTATACTTGCTTATAACAGAGAAATACACTTCAAATTCCTGTAGTTATTTCCATCTCAACATATCATTCCATGGTTTCCACCCACAGAAAAGGTAAAGAATGATTCTGTAAACTCTGAAGCACCTTGCATAAGTTTTCCATTTTCCAAAGACCTACTAGCCTGTGGAAAATTTTTTTAAAAATGGACCACAGCTATTAATCAGCAAATAGATAATATTTTCAACATAGAATCATCATAGAATCATAGAATGGTTTGGGTTGGAAGGGACCTTAAAGACCATCTAGTTCCACCCCCCCTGCCATGGGCAAGGACCCCTTCCACTATACCAGGTTGCTCAAAGCCTCGTCCAGTCTGGCTTTCAACACGTCCAGGGATGGGGCATCCACAACATCTCTGGGCAACCTGTTCCAGTGCTTCACCACCCTCTCCATGAAGAACTTCTTCCTGATACCTAGTCTAAACCTCCCCGCTTTAAATTTAAACCCATTACCCCATGTCCTGTCACTACAGGTCCTTGCAAAAAGTCCCCCCCAGCTTCCTTGTAGGCCCCTTCAGGTACTGGAAGGCTGCAATAAGGTTTCCCTGGAGCCTCCTCTTCTCCAGGCTGAATAAGCCCAACTCTCTCAGCCTTTCATCGTAGGAGAGGTGCTCCAGCCCTCTGATCATCTTCGTGGCCCTCCTCTGGACTTGCTCCGACCAGTCTATATCCTTCTGATGTTGTGGACTCCGCAGCTGGACGCAGTACTCCAGGTGTATCTGGAGTATTGCAGGTGTATCTGGAGATATGCAGCCATATCATCAATCCTCGGGTCTAGCACAGTCTTATGCATCCACCTGAAATTTTACTGAAAACAGAAATTGATTTCTAAGTAGACAAGAAAATACAATGACATTTTTAATACTTTTCTTCTTAAGACAGCAACATTTGTTATTAAAATGTTTTAAATTCTAGTACTTACTGTTTTTAACATACTGCCTTCAGTTTGTCTATTAAATATTGACTTCTGAAGGCATGTTGTCAGTCTTTATTTAAGACTTTTTGCAATAAATAATCAATATTTGCCTAGGGATATCCTACAGCAGTTTTGGGAATACAAGCTTCCTGTCTCAAACAGCTGGAGGATGAAACAAGTTCCCCTGCCCCTTAAACAGATCACCATTACTGTTTTTCATAGTGAAAAAGAAAAATTATTTCTTGACCTCCATTCACCAAAGAGAGTGGATTCATGCATAGATAGATGCCTTTTTTTATTATTAGTTCTAAAACAATTATCATGTCTTCAATTTATTGCTCTTATCACCTCTCTTCCAGAAAATATACAATCATGAAATATACCTGTTAGCATAAAAATCCTCTGAGCAACAAGACATTTTTCAGAAAAAAGGTCATAAATCAAGTTAAAATTTGCTAACAATTTAGCTCTTTCATTTTCACTGAGTTAGCGCCATACTGATGGTGATTTAACTTTTCTGTAAATCCAAGATGGTGAAGTTGAAAGACCTCCCGGTGTAAAAGCATGACCTCATATACAAAAAGCTTTAGCAACTTCAGCTGACATTTACCAAAGTTGAGCACTTTTTCCCCTTTTCTTTGATTTCAGTTCCAACAGACAGTGTCAGAATACAGAATATGAAGCTTATTGCACTCCTCAGATTAGTCTGGCAGAAACTGCTTCTAATCCTCCATCATCCTCAAATTGACTACTGTCTGACAATGTCAATGCTGAGCACCGCATGTACCTGCAGACGCTGGAGACTGAAAAAATATTTTATTCTAATCCAAAAGAAATGTAACTGGAGCTGCATAGGCATTGCCTGTATCTTCTCAGAGAAGATATAGATAAAGAGAAATCATCTAAAAATCTACACTTGACTGGAGAAAAACCTCTCCTCTCATAAAAGAGGAGAGGTTTGGAGTATGTTTTTCTATGCTATACATTTCTGAGCCAATATTTTATGTGACAAATCTAGTATATATATTTGATTATATTGTGCAGTAGAGATGCATATTTGTTAAACAGGCAGCATCTGCATATTCAAAGTAAAAAATATGGGTCCAAGCCAGGACTCTGGATCCAAACAGATGGCAGGTAACAAAGGCTAGTTCAGACAAGAATGTTAATGGCAAAAAAACAAAAGCTTCACTGACAGGGTGATACATTAAAAAAAATTCCAAGCTTATGCTGAGGTTGTATTACGAAATAAGAGATTCTGCATATCAGCCTCCACTTAAGCTGCCAAATCCTGCCCTAAGGAGCTATCCATTGCAGTACATTATTTTATCAACCCCGAGTGCTCACAATTTGCAAAAGAAGAATGCACCAAAACCTCTCTCAAAATACCACATATCTGGAAAGCCTTTTAAAGCACGGATTCCCCCATCTGTTCCACCAGACAATAACCACCTACATTCCCAGTGTTGAATACATTCATCTTTTGAAAAGTTCCTAGAAAACCAGTGTTGATCCAGGACTCCTTGGATTTAAACTATGTCTTGACTAACAAAACATTATAAATTATTAGTGACAATTTCATACTATCTTTGCAATTCTAGTCCTTTTAAGGCAGGAAATGATTTGGGGAGGGGGTTGGGGATGGTGTTTCTTAGTTTGGGGTTTTGGAGACAAAAGAAATCTTAGTGAACAAATGGCCTGACCACAACCAAATACACTGTAACACCTGACCATGCTCTGCTAAGTCAAGAGTGTTTTTTAAGATGAGGGATCTGGGAATACTGGAGATGGAGATTGCAACATCTGTGGAGTCAATAGGTTATTTTCACTAGGCAATGAAACAACTGCTGAAACACTCATGCACAAATAGCAAAACAAAGAAACAAACAAAAAGTAATGACTTTCTTTTCAGCAAATACTAGATTTTGCAAAATCACATGAATACTGTTCTCCAAAAACATTTCTGAAAAATATGCATTTCTGTTAAACCCCAGCTTTTAAAGGCAAAACACATAAATGATGCTTGAGTATTTTACCCTTGAATAAGATTTGCTTAGACAAAACCTGAAGTGTTAATAGTAGCAAAAAAAATATACATAAATCAAAGGAAAAATATGTTCTAATTCCATCCCTGGTTTCTCCTCAGAGAGGTAAATGTTTGACTGATTCTTTTAGCAAACCTGTTTTCTGCTGAAAAACAGTTATATTTCATAGTTTTCAGGATATGTATGTAGTTTGCTCTGGCAGTCACTTCACCAATTTATTGGTACGTATGAAGATTTTCCAGTAACAAAATCTGTAATATCCAAAAGTGGCATGGGGAACCAAAATTAGTAAAGACAAAACTTGTATCATATGTACCCAAAAAAAAAAAAAAAAGAATTCTGCGAATCACATTCCTTTGGAGAGTAGAAAATCTATAGATGGTGCACATAAACAAAACATTAAGCTGTCATATTGCCATGCCTGAGACTAAGGAGGAAAGAAATCTTAGCTATATATTTTTTTCTCTTTAAAAATGGCATTTAAAAGCAGTGTAAAAACAATCTCAGGAACTCTAAAATACAGTCACACATGCAAAGGAACTAGGCATATAATAAACACAATGTCCTTTGCCATATCATCTATTACAGTAGCAAGCAAGGTCATGGCTTTGTACCATGGCACAAAGTTATATGCTGACAAATACAACTATTGGGGAAGAAATTAGTGAATATTTGCCTGATCAGGATTAATATTTTGATGTTAGATTCCACTTCTTACCTATACTCAATGAACCTTTATAGTTTAAAGTTTAAAGATTAAATAACTTTTGCTAGTACCATCAGTGATCTGTTGAAGATGACAATGCAAAACATGGGTTCAGGGATTGGAGACCTCAGAGCCTGGGCCTCCATGGCTGGAGGTTCTGGGTTACTGGTGCATTTTTCAAGTACATTTTGAATTTCATTAATCCCATGTGTTTTAGCAGCAGAGCATTCTGGGACAAAGTGAGGGGTTTCCCAAGTGTTCTCTGGTGGGGACAGAGAAGAAAACGAAAAAAAATTTTTAAGTGAAAGCCCAAAAGTAGTTTGCTGAACCTTTCTGTTTCCCTTTTGATATATATTTTCTTCTCTGGGGAAAGATCGCACACACACACAAATGCATCTCTACACACTGTGTCAAACAATCTAATCTAACATTACTTACCCATATGAGCATAGCAAGGAATATCACTGAGTAGCATTAGAATATAGGTTTTAATCACATAGGGGGAGTAGTGTGCCTGCTAAGAGACAAGAATCTCACGGACTTCAAAGAACTATCAACATCTGACCTCCTGCATAGTAGAAACCATAAATGTCATCCAACAATTCCTACAACATCATAATTTCTGCTTCAGTTGCAACATTTGCTTTATAAAGACATCCAAGTCTTAATTTAGAGATCTCTTGAGCAATGTCTGAATGCCTGATAATAGGGACTTAATCAGGACTGAATAGTCAGTGAATACTTACTACTGGCTCAGAAATATCCAAAATAAAATATCCATGATCCCAAGCAGTACATCTCACCACAGTGAAAAAATGAAAGGTTACCCAATACAGTGGCATCTGTTCTCCAGCTGCTTTTAAACAACACTATATACAGGAAAACCTTTGAAATCAAATATATGAGGTCTATTTTGGCTAAGTATAAAGAGCTAGCTTTCCTAATCAGGGTGTTTTAAATACCTGGTTCTCCTTAGAACAAACACAAGTAAGTCCCTTACAGTTAGCAGGAACATGAACTTCTTGTTCTTCCACTCTATCATGGACTTTATTAATCCATTTATTAAAAAAAATAATTTTCATTCCAGTATAGCCTCTGTATTATTTTAAATATCACAGCTATCCTCCTCGCTAACACTTAGCAATGGGGGAAATAACATAATGTGTTTAATAAAGAGTGCCCATATTTTAAGCATGCCTCAAGATACTTTCTATTGAAGGTCAATACACGATTAGTGAAAAGACAATTGTGATAAGAAAATACCTGCATCAACTATTCCCCTCTGTAA
This sequence comes from Eurypyga helias, assembly GCF_000690775.1. Taxonomy (NCBI): domain Eukaryota; kingdom Metazoa; phylum Chordata; class Aves; order Eurypygiformes; family Eurypygidae; genus Eurypyga; species Eurypyga helias. Next base: position 29,290 of record NW_010269400.1, read on the forward strand.
CACTGAACTGAAATTCCTTCAAAACATGATGTAGTTCAGGGACTAATACCTCCAAAAAATCAGAACTCTAATACTCCTAAACATGTCATATACAGATTTCAGCTCCAGTATAAATGAAACTTTCTTCTTTGCTTTGGATGTGAGCTATTGGAAAAGAGGGTCATGGAAAGAATAGTTAAACCAGTGCTTCAGCTTCTATAAGGCTGCTTGAAAACAGGGAAGATAGAATAACTTTTAGGAAGAACTACCTTGTAAAAATCCATAATATTACTGAAGTGCCATATGAGTTACAGCACAATATAGCTGAATTGGCACTTCTATTTCAAGACCCTGCTTTCAAATACTTGTAATTTTCATAGAAGGAGGTAGAAAATATGGCTGAAAAATCTATATATGTTTTCAATTTGCATGCAATTTTTAAGGTTTCTCTATATTTTCTGGTCTAAGAATACCTGCTACAAATTAATCTATAGTTTAAAATGCCATAAATGCAGTTCAAAATGCTATAAACATACTAATACATACTATATCACAGAAATGTGAGACTATTGTTCAAACAATATGTGAAAATAACATCTACCTTCTTTCATCCACCTATAAACCACAATCCTGCCAAGTGTCCTTCCAGAAAAGAAAGGAGAGAAGAAATTCTGATTTAGAAACCAGAAAAAATTCATGTTGTCCTCATGATAAACTCATGTCCATGAGTTTTTCCTGAAATTGCTTACAAACTGTGACCATAAGCAAAGCTTTTGTTACAAAAGTGAGGAAAGCTTTGCATACCTCTGGCTTTAATTTCAGGATTCTCTAGCAGTCTAAATCCTAATGATCTGAAAAAGTGACCATATGACAGAGGGAGAAGCAGAATGTTTTTCTTGGTGCTTTTAGAAAGATGTAGTGGATGTACTTGGTTTACATGGCAAGGTCTTGGTAGCTGGTGGGGGCTACAGGAGTGGCTTCTGTGAGAAGACGCTTGAAGCTTCCCCTATGTTTGATAGAGCTCATGTCAGCTGGCTCCAAAACAAACCCACCTCTGGCCAAGGCTGAGCCAAACAGAAACAGTGGTAGAGCCTCTGGGATAA
>NW_010269401.1:0-307 GCF_000690775.1 Eurypyga helias
TTTTATCATGCTTTTGGACCTATTCTACAAGACATTTAAAAGCATATCATCAAGGAAAAATATAAGGCATACTTCTCAGGAATTAGATATCTTGGCACATTTGAGCATACTGTCTTTTTTTAAAACAACACATATGGTCAAATATACCTTTCTTCCAACATTAAACAGATTTTCTGTACTTTGTTTTAAATACTGAGATATTAGAGCCTTGGTAAAGTACCGAGCACCTCCAGGGAAAAAAAAAAAAAGGCAAAAATTAAATCACAACAAAAACCAAAACCAGAAGCGAAATCTCACGAACCTTTAC
>NW_010269402.1:0-6179 GCF_000690775.1 Eurypyga helias
GTTAGTAAAGCAGCTAACAGAAGAGCTAAGAAGCCTGCAGAAGAGTTGAAAGACTGTTAGGAAAAGTGATGGCCCCTGAGCCCACTCCCTGCTTATGCCCCGAGCATGACATACTATGGAATGAAATACCCCTTCAGTCAGCCTGGGTCAGCTGTCTGAACTGTGTGTCTCTACACTGACTGTAGTGAGAGGGCTGGGAATGCAGCTGCAGTATCACAAGCTGAGAAAGATCTTGAATTTGGTACAAGCATTCCCCAGCACCAGCTAAAAAGACACCTTATCAGTACTTCTCTCAGGGTAAATCCAGGAACACAGCTTCATACCAGCCACTGTGAAGAGAGTTAACTCTTTCCTGACCAAAACCAGCACACAGGGTCACCCCACCTACGCTCCTGTGATAGTTTCCCCAGGGAGCGCAGGCGGGCATTTTGTCAGCCCTGCCTTTCCCTGGTCCTTTTGCTGTTGCACATGCCAGGGACCAGCAGGAACCAAACCCCCTTCAAAGCACCACCAGCCAAGCCAGAGGAGCACGCTGCAAACCCATTTTGACAGAGACACCGATATGTTTGCAAGCAGCAGCTCACACGGCTGCAGAGACGTTACCGGCAGAAGGGCCGCACCAGCCACAGGCTGCCCGCTGAGCTGCTGCAGCTCCCAGTCTTGGTCCCCATCATCACAGACCCCAGCAAAACCACGTGCTGTCAGCTGGCCCGCACTTGTACAGCTGACTTTGTCCTTTACTGCAGCAGGTAGCAGCTTGGAAAAATTTTAACAGAATAAAGTGGACCTCATCACTGAATTAGAATGATTTTCTGTATATGTATGCAGGTATGCATATGCTTTTCTTTTAAGGAAGAAAGACAAACCTTTGAAATTTGGATTAGAAGACTAGGAAAAAAAAAAATCATGATTTTCACCTGTGCCTCACTAGAATATTTTATGTCTGGTTTTAATGATTGAGGGGAAAAAAAAAAATTTAATTGCTTTAAAAATGGACGTGGAAGAGATGGATAGAAGAAATCGTACACTTAATAGCAAAAATCCCAATAAAGGTAATTCAAATAGTGCATAAACAAGAAAAAACATATGCTACCCTAACCCTAATGGCCATGCTCCAGTTGAAATCCACGCTACAATGTTGCCCACCTATTTTGTTGTTTCACATTCACTTCCCTGTACCTTCAAATATCCTTCTCCTCCCTGCAGTGGTGGATGATTGCACATAATGACTTTAAAAGATCAGCTGCAAAAATGAACCCATGAAAAACTGCAGGAGGAACAAAGTTACATGCCTACAACCAAGTGCAAGGAACGCTGCTAGCCCCTACCAAGCACTACTGTCTGCAGCTCTTGAAACTTGCTCCTGACTGGAGTTAGTTGCTCTTTAAGTATCTGTACCATATAATTAGGAAGTGCATCATCATCTAGAGAACATGGATTTTTGCATTTCTTGACCTTTTTCCTACTAATTTTCAGCAGACTATTTAATGTTAAAATCATACGCCACGCAATGCAGCAACTCCACCTATGAATGCACAAGTAAGACTGTTATATAGGTGGTGGCATTAATTAGCATGAAAGCACCCCAACAAGCAGATTAGATGATATCTGTATTCACTGGATGGCTTTATTCATTAACAAGATGTTATTTAGGTAAAATATGTCCAAGAAGCCCTTGTATGAATGCTGTACGAAGCACTACATAGCACAACTGTCTCATTTCCAGCTATCCAGGTTATATCCAATCGCCAAAATGCCAGCACTTTCTACTCTGCAGGCACTCTGTTCACTGGAGTACACTCAGTAAAAAATTGACAAGATCATCTCTTCACTTCTGTGTCAGTTCTGGTTTGCAGAAAGTATAAGGCCAGCAGTGTTCTATTTAGGAAGTCCCTTTCACCCTGTGCAATACACAGACTACTGTATCCTTTATAAGCCAATTGCAATGGTACCACTGAATTTTTTTTAAAGAATAGCATCTGACATCCTCCACCCGTAACCGCCTTAGCCAGGGCAGGTTGACATGTTTGTTAAAAAGCTGTTATACAGAATGATCTGTTTCCATTTTACAATAACCCACCTAGGGCAGAGAGCATCTTCTGTGTTGGCTTTGTAAAGCACTTGGCACACGGGCCCTAATATCAGTTGTTTCAGCACGAACGGCTAACACGGAGCAGCACCCGCCTCCCACTGCGGCTCACTGCACCCGGGCAGCCAGGGGTGGCAACCAAACCCTTGCCCGCAGCATTCGACTTTGACACACCGTAGCAGATTAAAAACTTAATCCCAAATTCACGGAACGCTCCTAAGGCTCATGAACTTCAACCCCTGGTTTGTGCGCGTGAGAAACACCAGCATGGGATCTGGGGTCAGGAGGTGACCGAGCGTCGCTTTCATCTGGCGTGACTCCGTTTTCTCACACCGGCGACGCTAACGTCACGCTGGGTAACAGCGCAGAGCTTGTAGGAGATGAGTATTTCCTCATAGAGTTGGGAGGGTGTTTAGTTATATCACCACATTACCAATGTGTCAACATGAAAAAAGGTCTTAACTGTTCCCTCGCAGCCCTCCTTCAGAAGTAAGTTCAGTGCAGCTTTTAGGCCCAACTCTCCTTTTTTTTTTTTTTTTTGCCCTCCAGGCTAATTTAAAACACTGAGCAATGTTAGCAACCGCGGTTAGACATTCCCTCAGACGATGAAATGTCCACTTCTCAGCAAGTACGCTCTCGCAGAAAACAGTCACACTACAAAAAGCAGAAGCGTATCAGAACCGAGTGATATGACTCAGCCTTACACAACTCGGAGGGTGTTTTGTGTAGGATGGGAGATGAAGTTTTCTTGCCCAATGAAGCTTCTGTGAAGCATCGCACCTCTCCTAGGAAAGCAAAAATATGGTGAAAGGGAAGCAAATGTCATAATTTTATTACAAAATTACGGCATTTTCTTTTTTCTTAAAAGCAGTCCTGATGTGAAGCAAAATATCACCACTCTTTTTTGGTTATGTGCTTTAGGAATAGTAGCGGTCAACTATTTTCTTTCCTTGCTGGTGATAACCCCTTATAAACCTTGCTATATTCCACCACATCTGCAGCTTTAATGCAGTAATTCATACACTATGACAAACCGTGAACCCAAAATCACCGAGTCTGCAATGACATCTGTAATTTAGAAGCTACAGTGCTGGGAAGCTTGAAACTGGCAGGCAACAGTTTTCTGAAAACACCAAGAGGGAGCTGCGTGTGTGTATACATAATTATGACATTTCTACTCCATAACTGCCCAAACCTTGGATCTTGCCCTGTCTGCAAGGCAAGACACATAATCTTAGTGACACAGACATCAAAATATTTCATAAAAGTCTGTTTGTTAATGCACTAAAATCTTCAATGTAACTGAGTGGAATCAAGAATGACACGTCAGTGCCCACATAACTTCAGCACTACCCCAGCGCTGAGCGAGGGAGCCCCACATAAAGCATCGAGGGTGGGACAGTCTCTGCATGGTCTACGCAAACTGACATATCACAACTCTACTACAAAATTATCTCTAAAAATAACATCCCGGGGTCCGTGGCTACTTCCCCCTGCCTTCTGGCCTTGCACAACTTTACGAGGCTGCTTCAGCCCTCCGCCAAGTAAGAATGCTGGTTGTGCAACCTGTCCCATGCAGGCAGCCTCACGGAGGAGCCCACACGGAGTCCTGCATGACTGACGACCTCCACCAAGCCCACTGCCCCAGCAGCAAAGCTTTTCGTTCCTCAGCTGCATGTCTGCAACCTCTGGTGCCTTCAACTGAAGCATGACTGAGTAGAACTTGGTTAAACGGCTCTTTTACATGATGTAAAGGAACAATTAGGTTTTATAGCTCATTTTCTTTAGCTGTAGCATCTCTAATGCTAACGGAGTTTGCCCTGCCACCTAAACAAGCAGGTCCTACTACAAAGAGCCCTGAAAAAAGCAGAGACACTGAGTGACTGCAGAAGTTCCTAATTGCACAACCAGCTAACGCTCACAGTCAAGTCTGACATTTACTGGCATAGTGCTGACCTGAAAGCAAAAGCCACCCATCTGCCCATCTTCAGACCCCAACGCCCTACTGGCACAAACACAATCCATCATCCGGCTCTGAAATCCATCAGCGCGTCAGCTGCACTAAGCAAACACCCAACCTGTATCATTGGATCCCTATCAGCCTTCTCTCCTTTGCTCTACATTAACGAGGAGCAAAAGTTCCTGTCTCTAAAGGAAGGAAGGGCCAAGCGATCGAAATGCTCGTTCACATCTGCTGAAACCGTTGATTTCATGCCTATTAAAAGAGTAAATCATCTAAACTGAAACATCCCAGCAAGCAGAATAATGACTAGATAAAAGAAGGTTGTTCTTTTGCTTGTCCACTGAAATACCATGGGTCCAGTTCCATTCTGCTACAGTGCACGTAACAGGGCAGAAACTGGGGTGCTTACACTTAAGTCTTTTACTCAGAATTTTACCTAAAAAAAATGTAATTGTTTACATATCATTTTCTCCCATATTCTGGTAAAACACAGTTGCAGTTGCTTCTCTCAACAACAGAATAATTAAGATTTACAGCTCATGAGTTATGGGGGAAAATATTTCTCTTACTTCTGAAGCCCACCTACAATTGGGACCTCAAGTGTTTGAATAGCTCACTTCAGACACAATGGTCCTATTAATACTCACCTTTGCAGCACAACCGAAGGCAAAATGGATACATGGAAGATGAAAACTTGTGGTTTGTATTTAAAAAAGCACCACATACACAGCCCACCTCAAAATACCATTATTTAGAAGATAATTAAAGAGAGACACTTGTGATGTCAGCATCCCATACAAAAGGCAAGAAAAGCTTCTATAGGTATGCTGGTGACAAAAGGAATACTAGGGAAAAAGTGGGCCCTCTCCAGAAGGAAATGGGAGACCTGGTTACCCGAGATATGGAGAAGGCTGAGGTACTCAAACTTTTTGCCTCCAGACTTCACTTGGCAGGTGCTCAAGCCACGCTGCCCAAGTCGCAGAAGGCAGAGACTGGGAGAATGGAGAACCGCCCGCTGCAGGAGATCAGGTTCAAGACCATCTAAGGAACCTGAAGGTGCACAAGTCCATGGGGCCTGATGAGATTCATCCACAGGTCCTGATGGAACTGGTGGATGAAGTTGCTAAGACAGTATCCATCATATTCAAAAAGTCATGGCAGTCTGGTGAAGTTCCCACTGACTGGAAAAGGGGAAACCTAACTCCCATCTTGAAAAAGGGAGAAAAGGAAGATCCAGGGAACTACAAGGTGGCCAGTCTCACCTCTGAACCCAAGAAGATTATGGAGCAGATCCTCCTGGAAACTATACTAAAGCACATGGGAAATATGGAGGTGATTGGTGACAGCCAACATGGCTTCACTAAGAGCAAATCATGCCTGACAAATTTGGTGGCCTTCTACAGTGGGGTTTCAGTGTGGGTGGGTAAGGGAAGGGCAACTGATGCCATCTACCTGGACTTGTGCAAAGCATTTGAAATTATCCCACAAGACATCCTTGGCTCGAAACGGGAGAGCCATGGATTTGACAGACGGACCGCTCACTGGCTAAGGAATTGTCTGGATGGTCGCACTCAGAGAGTGGTGGTCAATGGCTCAATGTCTGAGTGGAGACCAGTAACAAATGGCATTCCTCAGGGGTCAGAGTTCGGACCGGTACAGTTTAACATCTTCATTAGTGACATGGATGATGGCATTGAGTGCACCCTCAGCAAGTTTGCCAACGACACCAAGCTGTGTGGCGCGGTCGACACGCTGGAGGGAAGGGATGCCATCCAGAGGGACCTGGACAGGCTGGAGAGGTGGGCCACTGCCAACCTCATGGAGTTCAACAAGGCCAAGTGCAAGGTCCTGCACCTGGGTTGGGGCAATCCCAAGCACAAGTACAGGCTGGGTGGAGAGTGCATTGAGAGCAGCTCCAAGGAGAAGGATTTGAGTCTAATGGTGGATAAGAAGCTGAACATGAGCCAGCAGTGTGTGCTGGCAGCCCAGAAAGCCAACCGTATCCTGGGCAGTTGAAGCGTAGCCAGAGAAGTGTAGCCAGCAGATCGAGGGAGGGGATTCTCCCCCCCCTACTCTGCTCTTATGAGACCCCACCTGGAGTGCTGCATCCAGCTGTGGAGCCCTCAA
>NW_010269402.1:6226-13054 GCF_000690775.1 Eurypyga helias
TGGAGCACCTCTGCTATGGGGACAGGCTGAGAGAGTTGGGCTTGTTCAGCCTGGAGAAGAGAAGGCTCCGGGGAGACCTTATTGCAGCCTTCCAGTACCTGAAGGGGCTACAAGGAAGCTGGGGGGGACTTTTTACAAGGGCCTGTAGTGACAGGACAAGGGGTAACGGGTTTAAATTGAAAGCTGGGAGATTTAGGTTAGGTTTTAGGAAGAGATTCTTTACTGTGAGGGTGGTGAGGCACTGGAACAGGTTGCCCAGAGAAGCTGTGGATGCCCCATCCCTGGAAGTGTTCAAGGCCAGGCTGGATGAGGCTTTGAGCAACCTGATCTAGTGAAAGGTGTCCCTGCCCATGGCAGGGGGGGTGGAACTAGATGATCTTTGAAGTTCCTTCCAACCCAAACCAGTCTGTGATTTCATGATTGCTAGTGCTTCTGAAGGCAGAGCATACAAAATGGATCACTTTTAGGGATTACACCCCTAAATCTGTATTTGGACGCCTAACTCAAGGAGTTAGTGCAGAGGGTCTGTGCTCTTCTTTGTAAGCCACCTCTTGCATCATTTTAATCTTAGCCTAAAAATAAATATAAAATTAAATAATCATTTTGTAGTCTTGGTTTTTGTAAACTTATCACTCTGTGGTTGCTACCATCTGCACAATCCTTTTCCCAGGGTGGTCAACCAGTCCAGGAAAAAAGCAGGATTATGGGAAAAGACCTGGCCCACCCCCTTCCTTCAGGCATACACAGACCAGAAAGCAGACCCATCAACACAAAAACACATGGTAAACACTACAGAGGTATCAGTTTTCCCACTGCAGAACACAGCAACTTTCCTAAACAACACCGAGAGAGGCCAGAAGCGCAGCCAACAGACCAACGTTGCAGACTGAGCTGAACCCCTCACCGCAGAAGAGTTTACCGCTCTCTGCACAGGACAACCTACTTTAGATATTTGTGGATCCCATCTCTGGGCCAAAAAAGAATTTTATCTTCCATCAGCCCTAATATGCATTGCCAAAAACGGCACATAAAGCATATGCAATGCTCCTAACAAGTGACAAATAGTTTCTTATTAACATATTATCTGTGAATTTCTCTCTCCAAAAAGAAGTGTGAGATCTTTGCGAACATCAGCCCAAGTAACGAAGGGGAGGTGGGGTGGCGCAGGCAGGGCATGAACAAGGTGGTTAGTCTGTTTGTAAGCCTACAAAAGAGCTAGTTCATGTGCGCGCTTAAAGTTCACCTGGGGATTGCATCATACTTGCAGATAAAACAGGCAGAAGGTTGCTCTTTTTTCACATCATTTCCCTGACCAGGCACGCAGAAATCTCCTAGCAGCAATGCCAGTCGCGCATTCCTAACACCATGGAGTAAACTGAAGTATCCTCCTCATCCTAGTCATCATGCAAACCGGTCAGCAAACCACATACGGCAGAGGTGAACTTCTGCCAGCTTTCACCATGTCTTGAAAGCATGCAGGTAACACTCTCCTCTTCTTACATGTTGAACGTAGGAGCCGCACAGCACCTAACAGCGAAGACCAGCACTAACGCACATACTCCCTGCATAGGAAATAAAACAGGGCTTAAAATTAGAGACAAGAAAAAATATATACCACACACAGAAGGCTCCACTCATCCACCAGACTGGATTTTCTCCCCACAGCACTCGTTGCCTTGGGACCTGCCAGATTTACAATCAGTGGCAAGTCCTTGGATTGGATGTGAATGTGTATCTGGGGCACATCAGAGAGGCTGCATCAAATTATCACTCAGAAACAGCCGTTTCAGCCCAGGCTCCCCCATGCTAGAGGGCAAGTTACACTAGGAGCTTGTTCTCCCCTTCTTCTCCACTATCTTATGACTGAAAACTCCTCCCTGGCCATTTGGGAGCTCAGGGTTTTTGAAGCTGGCAGAGCTCACCGCCGGCAGCACAGAAACACCAAGAAGTGTGTGAAGCACTTGTCCTACACAGTTCTCAAATGTCAGATTATGGGAGGGCTAGTCATTTAGTATTTTAAATGCTGTCAGGATTTCAGACAGGAACTGCAGACTCCAGTTATACTTTCAGTATTTTTCCTAGACGGACCCACTTCCTATTTGTTCTCATCCATGCAGCAATTGGGTTTTGCAGACTTAATTGCTGATAAATTCCTTCTGTTCATGTAAGTTCTGCTGTTTGCTCAAGAATCTTAAATTTGGGGCCAAACCCTTGAGTGCATCCCAGAGCACAAACTCACAGCACACCAGACCCTCACCCAGAAAACAGAACCGTGCATTGTTTGCAAAAGCACTTTATTTTTCTCACACACACACCCCCACACCAGAAAACCACGTTTGAGAAGACGAAGGTTTCCCTTTGGAGCACGACATTCATGACACGGGATGGGATGTCTCTGGCAGGAGCTTTTCTGATGTTGACCTGACATCTTCCTTATTAAGAGTCTCAAATCCCATCGCTGTAAACCGCAGGGATGACTCATGAGAAAAGAGCATGTTAAAAAAAAAAAAAAAAGAGAGAGAATGAAACCCCTTCCATCGCAGTGTCCATAAAGACAGGGAGATACTCAGGGACACAAAAAACCTAAGATTTTAAAGCAAAGCGGCATCTCTGTTGGAGAAACAAAAGATTAATTTCTCATTCCTGACTGCGAGTATTTGGTGACAATGACATATTCCAAAAATTGTATGTAATCAAGGAAATGGCCTTTTTAAAAACAACTTTCTTCTGCGTTGCTTGGGGAATCAATGTTGGACATAACATCACGCACAAGGGGCTACGGACAAATACAGTCACACTGTCAGCGTACTGAGTAAACCAGAGGAGTTAGTTTTCTACAGATGCAGCTAGGTAAGTTATTGTACTACCACAAATACAGGTGCGGTTGAATTAGCCTTCTACCTAAAAGCACCAAAATAAAGATAACGTTTCTTACTTCATTTATTTCAAATGAAAGTACCCCCCTCCTGTCCCTGGTATACTTAAAACCATGATTGCCCTACAGCTTCTCACAGTGGAATATACGTGTGCCTCTGGCCAAGGTATTTGTTAACGGTAAACCCACTGTAAATGTTACCCCCAATATACCTATCAAATAGCAACTGTAGCTCTAGCCTCTATATCAAATCTTTTGAGTGCCACAGAACACTTTTCTACGTCGGCATCAAATACCCAAGTATCTGAATAATCACAAAACCTCCCAGGCACAGCTTCAGCCTAGAGCGCAAACCTGTATCACGTTAAGGTATTTACCTTAAAAACCCAAACCACCAGAGCAGCACAGATCCTGTTCTACCCCGACACGCGACGAGGACTACTGCTCCTCATTACGCCTTTGACTCCGAGAGTACGTGCCTAGCTGTGCCGAGCCCGATTCCCCAGCATCTTCCCCCTCACGTAGGCAACTTTGGTCCAACCAAGCAGTGCGTACAAGCGTGCGCCGCTGCGCGGGAGGAATCGCCGTCTCTGCCTTTTTGCAGCGTGGCACAGGCGCTGTGACCCCAGTGGACTGGAATAAGAACCTAGTTTAAACCCATTTTTAACTGAGTTTACCTGCTCTCAACCAACAGCGTCTCTGTTAAACGCCGGGGAGCAGGGCTCCTCCCTGCTGTTCCCACCCAGCGCTCTGCTCAGGCAGGGAGAGGAGACAGGACAGAAGACTGCAAGGCAGACAAAGTAGGATTTTGCAAATTAAAGTCACTGGAAATAAGTACTGATTTGTAATGCATGGAAACCAGCACACCTGCTCAGCAGGTAACAGTCTTTTCAACATCTCTGAAAAAAGATGCATCTGATCACGACTTCAAAGCAGATGGCAGCACCACTAACCTTTCCTTCTGGCAGGAAGGGAAATCGATAGCGCCCCGCACGGAAACGTCAATATAAATGCTCAAAAATCATAACATTAACATTGCAGAGTCTGTGGGACTCTCTTCTGAAAAGTTTCTGCATTTTTAAAAAGATACAAATCAAATTTTATCACTGAAAGTTTTTAAAGCACAAGGTAAGCTAAAAGACAGTGGTTTGTGTTTTGGGGGTTTTTTGGTTTGGGGTTTTTTTTAAATAGTACACCTAATTCCCTTGTGGCATTTTAACCCAACTGCAGGGCCACTGAAAATGACTGCAGAAGCAATAAAAATCTATTAAATTGATTTTTCATTGTTCAACCTGAAATGCGCTTGTATGTGAAAATGACAGCATTATACAGCAACTATAGGGAAGTTCTGAAATTCCAGTTTAAATAGTATCAGGTCATTCGACAGGCTTTACTGATGTGCTTTTAAGGGAGATGTAAAATTACACTCCATCTTTTGATTCTCTCTACAGCACCAAACGATGTTACTAAAAAAGAAAAACTGATTGCTGCAATTTCCCTACATCCCCTAAAAATAAAAAGCATTGTGAATTCAGCAGAAGACTAGACATTCAGAGGAAATAAGGTGAGACAGACCATATAGTTTTGGCCTGCAAAATTTAAAAAAAAAAAAGCCAAAAAAAGCCCACAAAACACAACAAACCAGAGGCCAAAGCGAGAGTCTTCTCAGCATGGCCATAAAGACAGCCTCGACTGGACAGTGTTGTACCACCAGAACCGGGATCACCAGACCTTCAGAAAGACATTATCCTCCAAGAAGGACACTCAGAAATGGAGACGGACCACCAAACGGAGTTATGGCGTGCAGGGACTAAAATGTAACTTTTCCAGCAGGAAGTTTCCATTACCCAGTTGACATGGAATATGCAAAATACCCTGTTTCTGTGTTCAGATCCGTATGCTTCCCCTCCTTCAGAGACGACGTTGTCAGTCAGCCCCATCCTTTCAAGCCATCACATGAAAAGGACAAAATCGTGAACTACATGACACTTTTTAAGTTTCCAGAAGTCCTATAAAATGTTACAAACAGCCAATGAGTGTTCCTTTTGCTTTGAATATTCCTGCCTGCACACAAATGCTCCTGTAAAGCTAGTTGGACCATCGTTAACATTAATTAAAGAAAACCCTCCAAATGAATCTAATACACTGCTGCGATAGAAACTTCAAATAATACACCCTTTCCACAAATAATCCATATCTTTATTCCCTTCATGTAAACCAAGGCATCTCAGATAGGATTTGCTGGGAAAGTTCACCTTTTCAACTTCAGTTTGGTTCAGGGCTTTTCTTTCTGTCTTCACAGTAATCCCCGATGGCAGAGAGAGGCGAAATGCATGCAAAGGTTGGTTAGTCAGACAGAACTCCCTTCAGTTACGTCGTTACCCTAAGAAACCCCGTCTGGCCCACCAAATTTTAATCCTGAATTGGAAACACTTAGCTGGTGGCAAAAGGCAGTTGTTCTTCTTTTCACATAAAGTATGTATTTAGAGAGCCTGTTTAAAAATGCACTTTTCCAGCATGAAAGCACTCAAATGCTGAAGTTCCTCTTATTGCCCCTCCAAAAAGATGTCTCAGCTGTACCAAGGAGAAGGAAATATTAGGCTGTGGATTCAAATTAGCTGTCAAGAAACACAAACATAAATCTGATTTAGGAGCGTAATTTGGAAACGTGCTCTGGGCCCACCCCTGGCAATAACACACGGTTTCATTCACATTGTAGCACTATTTGAAACAGCTCTGCAACTCTGATTCTCCACCCAACCAAGCAACAGAAAGTTATGTCATCAAATGAAAAACACCACGCGTATTTAAGCGAGAGAAAACCGTCTAAACTTCTGACATGTTTCATCTTCATAATTTTTTAATCCAAAAGATTTGTACAGCATTTTTTGCAAATACCTTACAGGATCAAAAGGAAAATAAATGCATAGCTTCAAACCTTAGAATATAACCTCCCATTGTTGTGTAAGAGTCCAAAAGTCATAAAGTGCTGCAGATATGAATACACATCAGACAAATAATCTAGTATCTAACTTATTTTTCTGGTTTATTTAACAATATTCCAGGATCAGAACATTAAATAAAAATCTCACAGACAGTGGGTAGGGCTAACAATGGCTTTGTGGTGGTTGTGGGTTGGGGTTTTTTTTCTCTTTTTCTTCTCCTTTTTTTAAAAGAATGCTGAGACACATCAACTGAACAGACTAGAGTTTTATTTTGGATACCAAAAAAATAAAAAGAAGCTGGAAGGAAGAGAGTAGTGCATTGCACTGATCTCAGTAAAACTGCCTGTAAGCGCCACTGCGTACGTTTACCCCTAGAACGACAAAGATGGAGACAGGAGATGGACGCTGCCAAGGGGGGCAGGCTGGAGGCGGAGCAGGGGAGCGGTGCCCTGGGCTCTGCCCTGCTTGCGAGGGCACGGCTTTGAACAGCGCTAGTGTAAGAGCAGATCCACATGCCTCGCACCAGCATTTGCACAACCCACCCAGGGCTAGCGGTGGTTGCAGCAGGTGGAGGTGGTACAGGGGACACAACCGACACCAGCTGGCACTCAATGGACCTAAAAACCAAGAGGTCTTCCTGACAGGGGTGTAACAGGTAACACCAAAAAGGGACCTCTCTCCCTGCTGCTATTTGGCCTTGCTACCCTCACAGATAACCTACATGCCTGGGGGAGTTTAGGCCCAGCCTGTGTCTCGTACCTGGGGCAATCGCAGACACCTCTCCAGCAGACATGGAGTGTAGCAACATTCAACGGAACGCACTGTGCGTGGACTTTGTGCAAGTGCTAATTAATTTTCAGGGGTCTGGAGAGTGAAAACCCAGGCTTACTGACAGCCAAACACAGCCCACAGCACCTGTTAAATCCATTTTTCCTGGGCTCACACGTGCCTGGGAGTTCACTCCTATTTATCCCACTACTCTAAACCTCTGTGCTTCCTCCCCACCCA
>NW_010269403.1:0-2757 GCF_000690775.1 Eurypyga helias
GGCTGCTCAGCCGAGCCGTGCTTCCGGCGCGGTCTGGGGGTGCGCTGCTCCCCTTCTCTGCCTCCCCACCAGCGCTGGGCGCACGGGCCGTTCCCTCGAGCGGCGCGAAGCCGCGTGGAAAAAGGGGCTGACGGGGAAACCAACCTCACGGCTCCGAAAGGTCGTTTTACCTAAACTTCAGGAGGCTCCAGGGAGTGCTGCAACACTTCCGTCTGCTGTAGATGCGTACTGATTCGTTCTTCTCTTTGTGTGGTGTTTTTTCTCCCCTCTAGTTCTCTTTCAATATGTTCGATCACCCCATCCCTCGGGTTTTCCAGAACCGCTTCTCAACCCAATACCGCTGCTTCTCGGTATCCATGCTTGCCGGACCTAATGACAGGTCAGATGTGGAGAAAGGCGGGAAGAGTATGTGCATGTTTTATTTTGACTAATAACCTCTTGGAAGAGTGTTTGTGAATAATATCCAGTAAACAGTTTTTGGCCAAGTCTGCGCAAACATTGTTGAACAGCGTGGAGATGCGCTGTTGGCTCTGTGGCTGGAGCTAGAAGAGCACCCTGGGTGGGGCTTTAAGGAGGAAGGAGGAGGGGTTTATCGCATTAGCATGTAATTAGAAAACTAACCGAGTGAGTCCTGGTTTATGAGCATTAGAAGGCGGCATTCTTCTCTTTTAAAGTGCCTTGTTGAAAATCTTAGGCCCATTATGAGCCGTGGAAATTCGTGATTAAAGACTGTTTCCCTGTCCTTAGTGTACCTCACTTAGGTTGAGCAAAGAGAATGGGTCAGCCAGTTTAATTTTCAGGCTTTCAGACTAATGCTGTGTTGTTTTGAGTTGGTAGCTATTCAAGAGCACCTATAAGACCAAACAAATAAAATTGCCTTTAGGAAACATTTTCTTTGGTACTAAGTATTATAAAACCTTGTCTTCTCTTCTCCCTCCCTCCCCCCCAGTTAAATTCTGAAATCTCCTTGCTAACAGGTGTACTTTTCATGACAGATTCTATTGAAATCTCTGGCTCAAAAATGAGTTTGCATATTTTAGAATCTCCTTTTTAGAGGAGATTTTAGAGAAAGGATTGATAAATTGTATGTTACGTACTCTTTGTACAGTCATGTTTTTCCTAATCTCATATTCTTATTCATTTCTGCAGTAATTATGCCACCATCGGCTTTGGATCAGCTCAGTAAGTGGATATTTTATTCTGGAATGTTAGAAATAGGAGCAAATGCCTAAATGAATACCACAGTATTTTAGTTATTTCTTAAAATCTGGCTTAAGTAGAGAATATGAGACTAGTTAAAAAAAACTGTAAAGTACAGACGTCTGAAGTGTTGGGCTACCTGAGGCATGAATCAGTATCTGTTAACTATTAAGAGTGTTCTCAGCGTAATGGTTACAGTTCATCTCGTAAATTCTTAGTCTCAGCTTTCTTAAAGTCTGATTTAAATAGAGAATATGAGACGAGTTAAAAAAAACCCAGAAATGTATTTTGGAGGTATTTTGTCTGTCAGAATTAATGAGGCTTGTCTGTCTTCAAGTACAGACGTCTGAAGTGTTGGGCTACCTGAGGCATGAATCAGTATCTGTTAACTATTAAGAGTGTTCTCAGCGTAATGGTTACAGTTCATCTCGTAAATTCTTAGTCTCAGCCTGCTGGTTCTGGACACTGTTGTCCGCAGCAAAGTGTATTTTAAAGACAAAGTAAGTGATAACTGTGAAATGGGGGAAAAAGTAAACTGAGTCAATAGTATGAATGGTCCTTATTGGGCTTTGTTTTAACTAAGGGTTTCCCTCCTCTAAGTTATATCCTTAATAGAATTTCTTTGAGAAATTAGCTTAGTCAGGATTTAATTTTAAATTAGGCAGGGCCTGTTAAAATTCATTAGGAAGGAGCTAACTGGTAATAGCACAAGGATGTGAGAGTAATAGATTCCTCTGGTAATACCTGCAGCCGCCTCAATCTCTGAGCTTGGGGAGATTTTGGGAGAGGCCTTTAGACCTCTAAGTGCCATGGCAATACAGTATTTGTGTATCTGCGTTCCCCTGGGTGCGTAGTTTTGAGCAATTGGGATAATGGTGTGAGGGTAATCCTGCCCTATAATCTGTCCCATCCTTTTGCTGAAGCTCAGTCTCTGAAAGCTTCAGAAATCTGTTAGTGGCTTTTAAGAAAGAACATTTTTTTTTCTCCTTTCTTACCAGGCCGACTTAATATCACTTACCCGATGCTGTTTAAGTTGACCAATAAAAATTCAGACCGAATGACGCACTGTGGCGTGCTTGAATTTGTGGCTGATGAGGGCATATGTTACCTTCCACACTGGGTGAGTTGTCTCATGCTGAACTGTCAAAACCTGAAGAGTAGGATTAGTGAGTGGCCAGTTTAATATTAAAGAGGCGTAACGCCTGAAAGTGCGTGTCTTTTCTCGTCATGTTTTCCTACAACAGCTTTCAGTCACAGGTCAGGTTTCCCTCCATAAGACTTTAACTAAATAAGCAAAGCAGGCTGCTTTTTAATATGCACCTGACTCTTCCTGAAATTAAACCATGGTAAACTGGTTCATTTCAAGGATAATGGTGAGCCCAGTGAAAATTTTTTAATAGGCACGTGACTTCCTGAAATTAAACCATGGTAAACTGGTTCATTTCAAGGATGATGGTGACCCCAGTGAAAATCATGGAATCACAGACTGGTTTAATGGTGAGCCCAGTGAAAATCATAGAATCACAGAGTGATTCAGGGTGCAGCCCCCTCACAGCC
>NW_010269404.1:0-3884 GCF_000690775.1 Eurypyga helias
CTCTGATTCTTCCCCTCCACTAGAGGAAGGGAGAGGGATTTGTGAAAGCAGCTTTGTTGTATTTTGCTAGTCAGAGTTAAATCACGACAATTACTCATGAGACATTTCGGGGATATTGGCATTCCAGTATAGCAAATTATTATCAATGGTTATGTCATTTAGATTACTCATGAGCCATTTTGGGGATATTGGTTTTGATGTCCATGGCCAATCTTCAAATCCTAAAGGGCTCCCACATACCCAAAAATCATTTAGGTTAAAAGCACTGGCCACCTGCTGGCCTAGAGCCATAAATTAATTTTATCACTCCAAGGTGAGGGTAGGACACAGAAGATTCTCCAGACATTAAAGGTGGTGACAATGGTCTACCAACACAGTTGATTCAGTTTTATGTTTTCATAATGTATACAAAAATAGCAAAAGCAACAGTATTTTGATAGATTTCATTAGGTATAAAACTTTAAAAACTACATATTTCATTGTGGTCAAAACATGAGATCACATGCTCAATTCATATGCTGCTTGCTGTTGATCTGAAACCATCCTAAGGCAGCTGTGGTAAGGATAATTCACTTCTTTTTTGAGCAATATCTTCAATGTTCAGTGAAAAATCAATTCCCATGTACTGAAGATAATAATCTCTTACAGCTTGTGATAGTAGTATAAGTCTTCTGTGAATAAATACCTTTCTTGTTGTCAAACTGTCTTTTTTTGTACAATATAAACCTGCAGTAAATTAGTGATGGTGAATGTAGTTTCAAAATGTCGTTGAATCAATCCACCATTACTTTGTTCCTTACATGAATAGATTTATCTTTATGAGCTCCATGATTTATAAGTTTAAATCACTGGGTAAAATATGTAAAAAATATTCAAGAAGATACACTTTTACTGATTCCTACGACATCTAGGCCAAAGCCATCCTATAAGGAAATGGTTCATAACTCAGTTTTATAAGATGTGATATTACGTATTATTTACTCTGATGTGCCTAACCACAGAAGGAAGAAGGTCTGTCACACTAATATACTTCAGTGATCCTTCTCCATTAGTCTTGCTAGGACAGAGCTGTTGTCAGGCAGCATGAAAGGTACACAGCTGAACATTATGTAGATTATATTGTTTTCCATGTCAGTTAAGAATGGTAATTAGACATTAAGCAAAACTTACAGTGACAAGAATAATGAAGGTTGTGGATGCTGCTTAGAGAAGTTATGGATTATCCATACAGAATAAATTTGTAAACAGAATGCATGAATTTCTACTAGTAATTGTTCAAGTGAGATTATTTGCAGGGAGAAGCAATTTCTGCCATTCAGCTGCAAAAATAGACAAGTCTTCAAACTAACAATGCTTTTAGATCTGAAATAGAAAAGAATTCATACACTGTAAAATTAGAACAATTTATGAATAGTGCAGTTGCTAGAAGTCAAAGAATATTCAAATGATCTCTTGAGGTACCAGTTTTCTATTTTGGAAGTACTTTTCATTTTTCCTATGCTAATTACAACTACATTAACTTGATAAGGAACTTCCGTACTCATTACCTACTATATTCTTGAATTTAGCTACATAGCTTCAGAAGATTTTTGATGTTTACTCATCTTGTTTATGGAAGAATAACCAGATTCAGTCTGGAGTCCAGATCACCAGAAAAGTATCAAGTGATGAGGCAGATCTGAGGTCGAACTGGGAAAACAAGTTGGCAGATTAGGGTGAGGACCAGTGAGGTGCAAAAACAGGCACAGAAACGCACTGTAACTCAGGCTGGGACCAAGGTTAATTCTAGAGTTTAGATGCAGCTCCTGAGTGCGTGGGAACACGCCCTTGACCAGGCTTCTCTCACCTTTTTTCACACTCCTCTTTCCTAGCACTCAGATCCAAGGTTACAAAGCTGCACTGGACAGGCAACAAAATGCCCTGGGGGTTCCCCTGTGAATCTCTCCCACAAGAGATTTATGCCAGATGGTTGAAGGGAGGTCCTTAAAACTATACACTATGTATGCAACATAATCAAGGAGCAAAAAGCGTGGGTTTGGTTTGGTTTTGGGTTTTTTTTGTTTCTCTGGGTTTGGTTTTGTGTTTTTGGTTTGGTTTGGGTTGGGTTTTTTGTTGTTGTTTTGGGGTGGGTTTTTTTGGTTTCGTGTTTTTTTGGGAGGGGGGTTTGGTTGGTTGGTTTGGGGTTTTTTGTTTGTGTTGTTTTAGTTTTAATAAAAAGATGTTAAATTTACAAAGTGCTCTGTGAGAAATTTTATCTATCATTCTTGAAATTCAAATAATTTAAGGCTGCTGTTCTTAGCCCTCAGGTTCTTTAGTTCACCCCTGTAGGTGACCCATCAAAATATTGGGGAGAGCACCCACCCCAACACTACCCTGACTGCACAGGGCAAGTAGGTATAAGTTTGGGTGAAGAAAAATGCTCCAAATAAGTTTATTCTGTAGCTTCAGTCTGAAATGATCAGGTACACAGCTGCTCCACAAGTATCCTGAACAGCCCCAGTCATTGATTTACTTCACCTTTTATTTTCCTTTTCCCTTCTCAACTTCTTCCCCTTTACCTCACCCACACCCTTTCAAATAAACAGCTCACATCTGTTTAGTGTTTTCCTACTGGCCATGGTTTGGCAGACTTTATAAACTTATTTGGAATTTATTATTTGATTGTCCTGGTAATTTATACCTTGTTCAGCAATTCTACTAAGATGCTACCTTCTTTGGTTATGTACAGTTTCCTGCTGTGTCTTATGTTGTTGCCCTGTCAATGGTGCTCTCTGTCACAGTTAGCCATCTGGGTATATATTATTCTTACCTCATTAGCTGTAGCAGCCTTCTATTCCTTGTATTGTTAGTTTTCAGAGGTGTCACAGGTCAGGATTCACCATAACACCGTATGTCATGGTTTGTCTATATACTTCTGTGAGACTCTTTTCTTTCATTATCTCTTTTTACAGAATTGCAATGCTGGGGTATAGTGAGTAAAAAAAAAAAATTCATCAATTTTCACAATTTTTGAAGTAGTGATCAGTGAAGGTATTGAGTAACAGGACTGTAAAATTCTCTGACACATGATGTGGTACCCTGACCACTCACATGACATACTTTCTTTGTGCGGCTCTTTCACTGGGAGAAGAAAAACCAAGTGTATCTTAGGAAATGAAATTGAGTGAGTTGGATTCTACCCACAGAGTTTAAAATGGAATAATGAAGCACAGCAATAAAATTCTGAACCTATTTAAATAGTTAAGATTATATTATTTCTAGTTATCTCATGATGTGAAAAGATCCATTTGTTTGAATTTTGTCAATGATAATTTTGTGCTGATGTATTAGAACTGATTAAGCACAAATAATTGAATTACAAGTCTTTCAATAGAAAAAGAGCTGTACATTCAATTATTTAATTAATTTAAAGTTAATTTTGTAAAATAAGCAGAATGACTCACAAAGGAAGAAGTTGAAACCAGATGAAATATATGGATTGGATATAGAGCAAAAACTGTAATGAAGACAAAAAGTGTAACATACCCAGTTAGGAGAATACTGATAAATTAAAGATGGTTTTTTTTTTTTTCCCTCATTCTTAACATTGAGTGCATTTGTGTAGTGAGTTTTCAAAAGTATGTGTTCTCTCTAAGAGCTAGTTCAGTACATGAGATGTACATATAACCAACACTGAAATTCATGAAGTATGGCTGAAATCCTTCTATTACGCTTCAGTCATCACTAAATCCTTTTTACAAGCTCAAGAAGAAAGAGTTTCATGAATGAGTAATCCTTAAAGTTTGTGCTCATCCATTGTGTCTTGCAAAGAAGTCTTCAATAATAAACAAAAGACCACGGCCAACTAATGTTTCATTGAAAGGGAAATCATAGAATCATAGAAT
>NW_010269405.1:0-324 GCF_000690775.1 Eurypyga helias
AAAGGGGTGTCTTTTTACTGCGTTCCCTAAGTCTATAGATGAGCTCAGTTTGAAACGAGGTATTACAAGATTTCAGTGTTACAGACCCTTTATCTGAGCTACAGACACTTTCAGATCCCCAGCCCCCACCTCCTCTCCTTTTTGTTGTCTCTTCTCCTCCCGGGGGTGTCTTTTTACTGCGTTCCCTAAGTCTATAGATGAGCTCAGTTTGAAACGAGGTATTACAAGATTTCAGTGTTACAGACCCTTTATCTGAGCTACAGACACTTTCAGATCCCCAGCCCCCACCTCCTCTCCTTTTTGTTGTCTCTTCTCCTCCCGGGG
>NW_010269406.1:0-505 GCF_000690775.1 Eurypyga helias
CAACTTCACAGCGTGCTGCTGGGCGAACCGTGGTAAAGCCAGGGGCAGGGGTCGGAAGAGGGAGCTTCATGGCGTGGGGGTCGGTGGTCTCGAGCCATCTTCCAGCCCGGCCTCGTTTACGGAGCAACGTTTTGCCCTCAGTTTTGGCCTTGTTTGCTGAAGGGAAGGGGTAATGCTGCGGCTTGTCATCCTGTTTGTTGATGTGAGCCTAAGGCCAGGAGGTCTGGCAAGCAGGCGTAGCGTTCTTGGTTGTGTCCTTGCAGAAGAGAAGGCACTGTGCGAGGAGACTGAGCAGCAGAGAAGATCACTAACGAAGGGACTCGACGTACAGACTCCTCTTCCTTTACGTAGATCTTGGTAGATGAAAATTTTGAGGGGGCTGAGGATGAAACTCGGAGCTTTCAGTGCTCGGGCATCCGTTCAAATCAGCTCGGGCTGTTCTTGTTGAGAGCCACCTGTTAGCAGTTTGGCGGCCGCCTTGGCCCACCGGCGGTGCTGGCAACCT
>NW_010269407.1:0-209 GCF_000690775.1 Eurypyga helias
GGGCACTGCCGCTGCAGCACAAGGCTTTGCGAGCCCCGGGTGCCAGCTCTGCGCCGCGTGAGCATCCCCCTGGCCGCGCTGGGGTCTGCGGGGTCCCCCAGCGCACCCACACCACGCAAACCCTGCCCTGCCTGAGCCCCTTCAGAGAGCGGAACGAGACAGCCCCATTACAGGAGAAACCTAATCCTGTGCTGTTTGAACAGAAAACC
>NW_010269407.1:379-1577 GCF_000690775.1 Eurypyga helias
CCCTGGCTAAGTCCCTACAAGTATTTGGGAGTGCTGACCGTGATGGCGACCTCCTCTGCATGTCTGCGCAGCCTCCTCTTCGTTAACACGATAAATAATTCAGAGAAGCTTTAAGAGTGGCCATGAGGGAGGCGCCCATCACCCCGGAAAAAAAAGGAAGGCTCAGTACAGCTGACTCTTCAGTTGGTGCAGGACCCCGGTCACGATGTCCCGCAGCGTCTGGGGCAGAGAAGAGACACAGTCAGTTGTTCCAGAGAAACTGTCCCTCCTGCTGACCAGCTGCACCCTGGCCAGCTCACAGCACCGAACCAGCCCAGCAGCTGGAGCTCAGGCACTGCCTCCCTGCCCCAGCCCAGCTCCGGTCACACGCTGCCCTTCGGAAGCCCCAGGAGAGGGGACAGGGCACCCAGCGTCTGCCATGGGCACAGCCCACCGCAGCTCCCGCTCACCTGGGGCTTGCAGTGCTCCTCGATCCAGCTGAAGACGCAAGCCGAGAGCTCCTGAAAACTCGTTACCGAGATGGAGGCATTGAAGGACTGGAACAGGGAATCCATAATGCTTTGGAAAACATTGAACTTCACCTCGTCGGAGACCTGTTCCTTCCCCTTGTTCGGGTTGTCCTGATGAGCCTTCACAATCTGCTCGTAGTTCCTGGAACAAACCCAGCGCCTCGTGCTCAGCAGTGGCACGAGGCCTTGGCGGGGGGCAAGGTCACTGCCCGTCACCAGCCATCGGGCAGCGACGGGGAGCACCAAGAGCTTGTGGTAACTCAAAGACCGGGCAGGAAACAGCTCTTCCCTTACGCTTTCATAATCTTCAAGGCCATCACGTCTTTCCTGAGGACAGAAACTTCCTCCTCCTGCTTCTTCTTTTCCTTGTGCAGGAACTGGATGTAGTCAATGGCTGGGCATGAAAATGCCAAGTGAGGATTCCAGCGTGCACAGGAGCCCCCGAGACCTCCACGGAAGGTGTCTGAGCTGGGCAGCATCAGCTCCTGGCTGCCCCGATTCTCCTCGGGGAGGTGGCACCGGGGGTCCCCCAGTGCATCACAACCAGAAGGTCCCAAAGTGCTGAACCTCCGCGCCGCACGGCTCTAGTGAGGCCTTCTGGGGGTTGAGAGCACCCCCCTTTCCCTCTCCCCACCCTGAAGACTCACTTTTCTGGAGGACGATGGCCTTGCTCAGCTTCTGGGAACCGA
>NW_010269408.1:0-1730 GCF_000690775.1 Eurypyga helias
GAAGGGGCTGTGGTGCCGCACACCAACTTTTGGGTGCTTTTCCCACCCTCTTCCCTTCACAAGGGGCCGTGAGCGTTGCCACCTCTTTACAAGGGGGTGTTGAACCCAACACTGGAAGATCTACCTTGTGCATCACACAGTCCCACCTCGGCTGGGACTGGAGCACGCTGGATCCTGGCCGTGCTGCCCCAGCCAGAGGCCCTTCCTCTCGTTTGGTGGCAGGGATGCCCCCAGCACTCTTTTGTGCAGGGAACAGCGGGATGAAGGCAAACCAGAGGAGGGGCTGTCATTTCCCAAGCACTGTGCCGACTGGGGCACCCTAACCTTTGCGGGCGGTGTCGTCAGTCGGCGTCGGAGCTGGTGGCGGCCCCGCAGCTTCGGGAGATGGTCTGGTCACCGCTGTGGATGCTGGATGGGTCTGGGCCTCAGGGTCCCTCGAGGTCCTGCTTGGAGAACAGGGCAAGTCAGGCTGTGGTTGGGCATGGCGGTCCTGGCTGCGAGGCCCCTCGCATCCACCTGGCATGGGTGGGATGTGGGAGGACATGGGGAGAGCTGGGGCAGCCAGAGCCCCCAGCTCCCACCAGACTTACACCTCTCCATCCGGGAGAGTGGGAGTGCCAGATGGAGGGGGCTCAGGGGTCAGTTCTTCCATTGGGGTGGCCTCGCTAAGTTCATCATCCCTGGGTGGGACGAACATGCCCGAGACATTGAAGTCTACCTCTGGGTGGAGAGAAAGGACGAGACCACGTGAGGAAGTGCCTCCTCCTCCTGGGGATGGAGAAATATCCCTTTCCCTTCTTTCCCCCTTTACTCTGGGCTGTGGTTCCCCAAGCGAGGCCCTGGCCCTACCTCCGGGGAAGAGGTTGTCCACGTTCTGGATGAGGGCTTCCACCACACCCACCACCTGGATGGAGGAGACCGAGGCCAAGTCCAGTTGCATGGGGTCCCTGAGAGACAGGGGTGGGGGAGGCATCAGAAAAGGGGTGTCAAGGCATTAACCCTTTCGGTGTTCACTCCTGAGGAGACAGAGCCCAAAAAGGAGACAGCCCGGCTGAGGGGAGTAGTAGGGCGGGATGTGGGCCTTGTTCCCAGTCCTTGAAACCCTGGGTTGGTGTTGGAGGCCAACAGTGTTGGAGGCCATCCATGTCACAAGTGCTCCAGTCTCAGCCTCTCCCTCTGCTAGTTTGCAGAGTGGCTAAGAGGACATGTGCTTGGTGAGGGGACATGGCACTTGGGGACAAGAGACATGAGGATGGAAGAGGCGCAGGTGCTGCATCAGCCTTTCCCAAGGCATTTGCGCTCAGGGCACCCCAGCCAGGGCTGGGGAGGTGCCTCCCACCCCTCCGAACCAGACCTTACCCTGTGCTCTGCTGCGCCCACAGCAGGTTGGGGCCCAGCACAATGGCGATGTTGCTGGGGGTCATCTTATTCACCTCCTGGTGTTCGGCCAGTTTGGCTAAAAACTTGACCAGATACCTGTGGGGTAAAAGAAGGGTGAGGGGGAAGTAAGTATGGATTTGGGGAGGGAACAGGTGCCCCCCGTGATTGCTTGGGGCTGAAGAAGCCTTGTGCCTGCAAAACACCTGAGGTTGTTGTAGCTGTCCCGGGGCAGGCGGCTGCAGGTGTCCCGCAGGCTCTGTACACGGCTCTCACCGTCCTTTAGGCTGCAAGAGAGAAGAGGGAGGAGCAGACTGCTCAGCCCGGCTCCCTTTGGCAGCGGGACACGGTGC
>NW_010269408.1:1744-6371 GCF_000690775.1 Eurypyga helias
CACGGTGCACAAAGTGGGGGAAGGCCAGCATCAGCCGCCACATGCGGGCCATAGGTCTAGGGAGGGAGATGCCCTGCTGCTGTCTTTACTGGGCAGCTGGGGCAGGCACCCGCCGAGGGCAAAATTGCACCCCAAAGACTCAGAGGGATTTAATATGATACAAACACAGCTTGTGAGTGTGAGCACCACCCTGCCACGAGCAGCCACCCTATCTCACCGTGACCACAGGGCACGTTGGCACTGAGCCATCAAGTAGGTCTTCACACACTAAGCTCTTCTTGCAATCAGAAGGGCTGCAGCCTTCCCCCGCGCCCCGCTGTGGCTTTTATTGCTATTCTCCAAGTTTTTGGGCCATCTGGATTTCTGCCGAGCATGGGACAGACCAGGTGCTGTGTTCTTCTCTCCCCACATGGCAAATGAGGCCAAGCAGCCCTGCCCCGAGTGCTGTGAGGGATGGAGGGGGGCAACGGGGGGCTGAGCCCTGCCAGGCTTTCCCACCCCAACACCCAAACCCCCCTGGCCACTTTGACCCACTCGCTGTAGAGCTCGAAGGTCATCAAAGGCTGGGGCAGCTCCCGCAGGTAGGATTTCAGTGCACCTGGGAGGGGAGGGGGAGCAGCGGGCATAAAGGTGGCTGCAAGATGGCAGGGACTGCTCGATCACGTCCCTCCACCCTGCCTCCCCGGCACCCACCGGCCACGGCATGGGGATCCGAGTAAAACTCCTCCAGGGCGTTGGACCCGCTGGCCAAGCTGCTCTTCAGCTTCCTCAGCACCGAGGCGCCTGCTGCCAGCCGGAAGAGTCCCTGGGGATGGGGCGAAGAGGGAAGGGATGTGGAGGACTGCATTTTGGAGGGGAGGGTGGTGGAGGAACCAGGAGCACTGGCCTACCTCCTCCCTCATGCCGGAGGCCAGCAGCATCATGACGCAGGCTTCGATGGGCAGCGCGATCTCCCGACCCAAGCTCCTGAGGTGCGTCTCTAGGGGTACACCATAGTACCCTGCCACCGGGGTGTCTGCGGAGAAGGAGGGCTCTGGAAAAGAGGGAGGTGAATGTCGGGAGGGACAGTGGCCACTGGGGCCATCCATCATCCAGCCCCTGGATGCAGAGGCAGGGCAGGCAGAATTCCCAGCCTGCCTCAGGCTGCGATCCTCATCCCACCAGCCAGACTTGGGAGGCAGCAGAAGGCAAAAGGGGGGAAAACCCTCCTTTCCCAGCCTCGCTGGCCACACTGGCATCCCGCGGGCTCAGTGCTCCCTGGACTGCTTGGGGAGCCAGCAGGTACCTTTCTGGCCGTGGCTTTCCTTCAGCTCTGCCAGCGCCGAGTCCAGATATCCCAGGGACTGCCGGTGGTACTGGGCTTGGATTTCCAGCAGCTGCCATACAGGGGACAGGCAAATAGCACTCAGTTTGGCACCAGTCCCTCTTGGAGAGACCCCCCCCCATCCCCAGGATATTGCATCCACACGCAGGCAGGGCAAAGGGGGAGCTGCAAGGGGAACCCTCCCAGGATCCGTGGGCCCATGGCTATAGTGAGGGGTAGAGGCCAAACTGGAGATTGTTGGGTCATTGGGACAAGCCACCCTGCAGTTGGTGCTAGCGGGGACGTGCACCCGCAGTGCACGGAGCAAGGCCAGCTTTGGGCGTCTGCTGGTGCCTGGGCCTGTCCCCTGCCCTGGCCAGAGGGCTTGGTGTGGACAGGGACAAGGCTGGGCTCACACATACCCCCCCCAGGAGACGTTCACAGGCAGAGGAGTGCCAGAGAGGACTTACTCTGATGAAGTAACTGGCATAGCTGTCCTCTTTGGTGGAGAAGTGGTAGAGGTCAGCCATGTACTCGTCCTGGGAAGTGACACAGAGAAGAGCGATCTTCCACCTCCTCCCTGGCACCCAGGGAAGAAGGGATGTCTTTACAGTCTCCTGTCGGGGATGTGAGTCACCCAGGCTCTCCGGGGTGCTGTGGGGAGGCAGGCTGGGACCACGTGGGGATTCCTCCTTGCCCCCGTCGCTTGCAGTCGGGTAGCGTCAGTGACCTGCCCTACGATCAGGGTACAAGTGACTCAGGGACAAGAGGTCCCTGCACCTCCAGCTCCAGCATGCCCATGGGATCTGCCAGACAAGGAGCTGGGCTTTTCAGAGAAACAGGGCAGAGGTGGAGACAGCTGATGTGAAAGTCCCCTGCCACCCAGCACACACCCCAGCTCAGCTGGCTCTCAGCCCGAGGGGACCCCATAAGCTCCCTGCCCTAGCCCCTGGAGCCTCCTCTCTGCAGCAACTTGTGCTTCAAATCCTTTACTCTTCTTCTTCCCTGGGCTTGGGGCATCTCTCTGGTTTTGCTCCTCGAGGCACTGGTTTGCTTGCAGGGGGCAGGACGTGCCATCTGGCTGCATCTGTCTTGGCATGGGATCACCTTGGATGGAGCTACTGGAGCGGAGTGGGAGCCCTGGAGCTGCCTCGCCGTGGAGAGCGAGTGGAGTTCTCACCTTGCACTGTCCCACCTTCCTCTTCACCTCCTCCTCTTCTTCCTTCAAGATCTCCAGTTTGTTGGCAGCAGAAGACGCCCCAGGGCCAGCGCCAGCACCAGAGCTGTTACTGGAGCTCTTGGCAGCTTGGTTCAGCCTTTGGGGTGGGAGAGAAGAGGCACAGCCTCAGCGCCAGGGACACGGCGTGGGGCGGGTGTGCAGAAGGGGTATGGGGACTACCAGGGCTGTGGCAGGTATGGGGACTGCCATATGGTGGCTTTGCTTGGCCAGCACCTCTCGCTGTCCTCCTCCAGTGAAAGGGGCTGCTGCACCAAGGGGTGTGACCCCATCAGATGGGGAGCACTCCGCACGGCTGCCTGAAACACCCAGGGTCTGTAGGACCCTTCCCAAGCCCTGTTCCTGAGCTGTCCCCTCCTCTCCTTCCTCCAGGCAAAGGGAGGGCAGTGTGGAAAAGCCGAAGAGCTCTTGCCTCTTTGACTTCACCTCCAGCCCTGGGAAATTTTCTCCCCAGGGCACTGATCTTCCTCTCACCCCCAACCTGGCTGGGGGCCACACCCCATGTGCCCTGGCTCACCCCAAGGTCGTGGTGTGCCCCGTACCGGCTCTTGATGGTGTTCCAGTCAGAGATCAACTTCTGGAGGGTCTTCTTGCGCTTCAGGATGATGGGAAGCTCCTCCTGTGGGAGAGAGGGACCAGGGGAAGTTGCAGAGGCCTGGGGATGCGGGAAGGGAGAGTGGAGCCGGGAGGGCAGCCAGGGCTACCTCGCTGAGCTTGTTGAGCGGCTGCAGGACGTCGTGCTCCAGGGTGATCTCGAACTCGGCCAGGATTTTGGCCAGTGAGCTCTCTATGCAGCAGCCCATCTCCAGGGCTTTCCTGTGTGGGGAGACAGAGATGGAATGACAGCAGGCTGGAGTCATGCCACCCTCTGACCCACACCATGCCCATACCCGCATGGGACCCTGAGCCAGCCCCCAGCCCCCTCTGCAGTTGGAGGTGGAAGGTGCTGGCTGTTCCTTCTCCTCCTGCAACACCAATGTTTGTTCTGAGGAGAGGGTTTGGCAGCTCAGCTTGGCCGTGGGAGCCCCTGAGCTCAGACAGTGGCTTTGCCAGGGTCTGGCATCTTTTGAGGTCACTCCCATTCCTTTCTCCCACTGTCACTTACCCGAGGCTGGAGTCTGTGTCCAGTTCCTTGAAGCTCTCGGCCATTGTCGTGGACAGAGCCATCAAGGGCAGCTTCTTCTGCGCAGAGCCAAAGATTCAGGAAAGGGATGTTGCGCTGGCATGTGGCAGCTCCCTCCTCATGAAGCATGCCACCATGGAAGCAAGTGGCCAAACCCTGCACTGGGTGACCACATCTTCCCCTTGCCCACCCAGTCCCATCGGTCCTGGGGCCTGCGGAAGGGCCCTTTGGATGTTCTTTCAGCCAAAGCCAGGATCCAGGTATCTAAACAAGGCGCTGAGGCTCCATAGTTTTTTTGAAAACCTCTGGACTTCCCTAAAATAGTCCCCTGTGGAGGACCGTGATGCTGATGAGGCCTTCACCAAGCCCAGCCCTGCCACAGCTTCAAACATACAGAGCAGTTTAATCCTCAAGATTAAGCCAAGGTGGGGCTTGTCAGGCTACTGAGAAGAGAAGAGCCCACAAGCCATGGCGGGGCGAAGGGAAGTGCAGGGAGATCTGCTGTTTTACTCCCCAGGCAAGGGCTGGTGAGCAGCAGCTGAGAAGAGGGCAGCAGGTTCAAACCAAGGAGGAGGAAGCGGTGGCATCACTGTGCCTGGCTGCGCTGTGGTGCTCCTCACCACAGGGCACCGTGGGTGCCAGGGGTTCAGGAAGGGACACGGGCAACAGGGCACTGGAGGGTTATTCACTGCAAAGACACCGTCTCTGCCTCAGGAGGGCTCGGGTGAATGATGGTTAAGGGGGTTGCCCTGCTCTTTTCTACCCAGACACTGATGGAGATGGGACCTGGGCTGGGCTTTAGGCTACCGTTGGGCAAAACCTGCAAAGCTGGGGCCTGGCGTCGCCTTCGCTGGTGGGGGACAGAGCTGAGGTGAGGGCGGGCTGTGCAGGCAGGACCCTACTCACCACTCGCTTGTCCATCTCAGAGCCGCACTGTCCCTGCAGGCAGGCTTGCAGCCTCTTG
>NW_010269408.1:6389-9377 GCF_000690775.1 Eurypyga helias
TGGCTCGATCCTCTGCTCGATCTGCGGGTGGGAAAGTGGGACCTGAGAAGCCCTTTTGCCGACCATGGGCACCCTAAGGCCATGTCTGCCTCACCCAGCTCTGGGCGTGGGTAAGCCCGCCCAGCATCCCACCGCAGCCCGGAGCATCCTGGTCAGGATTCATCCCTCTGTCAGCAGCCAGGGAAGCCCTTTCCCATGGCAGGAGCCTACCGTTCCCTGAACGCCATGGTCCTGGAGGCACCCTCTGGCACGCGGGCAGCTCCCAGCCCCGTGACTTGGAGGTGCCAGCAGGAGCAGGGCAGGTTCCCACGCCCGGGCGCAGGCAGGCACATGCCAGCCGGCCCAGCCCGCCCCTCACCTGCAGCAAGTCTTCTGGCAGGAGCTCGGTTGCTTCTTGGCCTCTGTGGAGGAAGGAGAAGGAGCCATCTGGAGGTGAGGGTGACCTCCACCCAGCCTCCTTGGGAAGACAGGTCCTTATGCTTCTCTTCGGGCTCCCAGGAGCAGGAAACGCTGGCTACAGCCTGGACCACTGTACACAAAACTATGGGCAGAGTTGGAGGGAAGAAGAGCAGGAGCAGGGCAAAGCAGCCCACCATGCTGGCTAGTGGCCACCCCATCAGACAGGGCTTCCAGTGCAGAGCATCCCAGTCAAAACACCCAGATGTGGCCTGGTTTTTGGAGACAGGATGCCTAGCAGGGCTGTGGCAGGGTTGGGATGTTTGCTGGGGAAACCTTCTACCCACGACCGCCCACCTCTCGCCTGTAGTGAATCCAGGGCAGTGCTCTTGTAGCCCGGCACGTGTCTGTGCAGGCCAGGGTGGCCGCCGGCTGCCGGGCCACCAACGACAGAGAAAGGATATCTTTGCGGTCAAGCTGAGGACTGAGACAGACACCAGCCTCTCCAGAAACGCCTCCATGAAAGCGACTCTCTGCTTGGTTTTGCAGCAGATATTGGGAGCAAATCTGGCAAAGGAAACTTCCGGTTTGCAGCAAAATTCTGCTCAAAACCAAATTCAAAACCTGCCAGCTGCCAACACCACCGAACCTCCCTGCTGGCTCCCACTGGGGAGACCTCGCTTCACGGCCTACTGCCACTGCTGCACCTCGGGAACCCTGTTTGCTTTCCCTCTGCTACTGCTGCTTTTTCCCCACTTCGTGTTTCTCTCTTTTCACCGCCGCCGGAGCCGATGTGGGACGAGGCTGTGGAGCCGCAGGAAACGGGGGTGGCTTGGTTGAAGGCAAGCAAAATCACGTGAGGTTGCAGCTCGCGGAGGAGAGGCTCTGCAGCGGGTAAGGGCTTGCTCTTGGACTGCACGAGCTGCTTGCGACCTCCTGCCTGCACGGCATGAAACGAAAGGGAGGCGCATCTGACATGGAGATGAGGCATCCTGAGAGAGGAGGTATGGGAAAGGGGATCATGCTCCCCGCCGAGGAATGAAAGCAAGAGCAAGAGGCCACCAGGACGCAGGAGCTGCTTCCCCGTGGCTGGTCTGCTGGGCTGGCTGAAGGACCTCAGTGGCCCAGGGGACGTGGTTGGTTCCGCTCAGCCTCCCAGCACTGGGGAACCTGCGGAGGAGGCTCTAGGAAAGAGGGAGTGAGGGGAATGGGAAGGGAGGGCCCAGCCCTGTAACTTCAGTTCTGAGTTTTGCAAGGGGAGAGCTTTGGAAAGACAAAGAGAAGAAGAAGGAAGCGGTGGAGTTAGGATGGGGCTGAAGGGATTTGTGTGAAGCTGTGGGTCCTCTGAGGATCCCCAGTCCTCTCCTTGAAGAACTTCCATGCTGCTAAGCCAGCTAGAGCTATGCAGGTCATCTGGCTCCCATGGGGCACCCCGGGTTCAGTGGGGAGGGCAGGTCCCAGCTCCTAACACCCTCCTGGTCACCACACAGCCAAGGGCATGTGGCTGGAAGTACCCTCCCCATTGCCCTCACATCCTGGGGAGCCAAGCTTGCAAAAGACCCATTTCCAGGTGGATGCAACATCTGTGGGCCCTGGCGTAGGTGGCTGGGCTTGGGGATCACGTCCCTGCTGACCAGCACCAGTGCAGACTTCCTGCTGCCCCACAGGCACTGTGGAGCCAGGCTTACGCTGAAGATGCTCTAAGCCCATGGTCGTCCCCCCCTTCCCCTTTCCCCTCACCACCAGCCCTGGGAGGTCAGTCCAGCTCCAACACAAGCCCTCCAGGACACGCATCCCGCTCCCTCCCAGCCCTCCTGCACAGGTAGCGGGAAGGTCCTTACCGGCTGATGCTGGGATGGGACAGCTGCTGCCGCATCCGATTGAATTGCCTCTTCATCATCTTGAGAGCCGGGAGGAGACCACGAGAACCACTCCGCTCGGCTGTACCTGCTCAGTCAGCACTTCTCGGCGACGCTTGGCATCGGATCCTGGTGACCCCTCAGCTCCCTGGAGCTACTCTGCCCCTTTCTTTTCCCTGAGAACTTCTCCCTCCTTACTCCTTCCTCCTTCCCTTGTTCCCCCTTTTTCTGTTTCCCTGGCTGGTTCCCTCTCACGTCCCTCCCCAGGGATGCCCTGCCTGCTTTCTCTTTGCCTGCTTTCTCTTTCCCCCCCTTGTGCCCCCTTCTCGCCGTCCTTCTCTTTTTCTGAGCTTCCTTCCTCCTCTGTCCGCCCCTCCACCGCAGATCAGGTAAGAGCAGTTCAGGGCTCCTGCTCCGCTCTGTGTTCCTGTCACCACCCCACAAGTATAAATAACTTCAGCCCAGCCTTAAAGGGGAAATATTACTACAGCAAACACGTAACAAGGCAGGACAAGCACACGCTGCTGCTGAGCCCGAGCTAAGGGCCCACGCGCCGTTTCTTGCTCCCTGTCTCAGCCGGGGTGGTTTTCCCCCCCTTGCTTTGTCCACCACCGGCTGCACCTCGGGGCAGCCCGTGGCCGTGCCAGCTGGCTGTGCAGTCCCTATGGGGTGCCTGTCCTACCTGGTCACCCAAACACTGACAGTGTCCTTTGGGCACCTCTCCGTGCTCATG
>NW_010269408.1:9639-11077 GCF_000690775.1 Eurypyga helias
GCGCAGCAGCACCCGCACACAGTCACACGGGGACCGCAAGCTCCCGGTTCCCAGGCTCGGGTGCTGCCCGCTCTCTGCAGAGCTGCACCAGGGCTCAGCTTTTCGCCTAAGAGCATCCTCCTCGCGCCGCTGTCACCTTTGCTCTGGGCTCCGCGAGACGCGAACCTCGCCTTGTCGCTGGCTACCTCCAGCTGGGACTCTCCTCCTGTGCTAAGACAGAGCCGAGGTTGCCGCTCGGCTAGCTTAGGTGGCTGGCAAAGGAGCCAGCACCCGAGCCCAGATGGGAAGCCATCGGGTTATGGGCAGATGAGACAAGCAGCAAAGGAAAAAGAGGCGGAAGGACCACTTCACCTGTGCCCCGAAGCCTGGTGAACAATAATTTGGGGGCTGCTCCTTCTTAGTAGGGAGACGATCCTCCAGCCAGCGCGTGGCAAAGCAATGCTGGGCCTGTTTCTGAGCAGGGAGCCAAGCGAGCACCAAGCTCCCCTCCTGAACACCCTAAACCAGTGGCCAAGCGTGCACGATCGCTCAGCCCCAACCCTGGGGTGCCTCTAACGGGCACTGTGGTCACTAAAAGCAGGCAAGGGCTTCCAGCCCCTATTGCAAAGGCACGGAAAAGCCTCCCCAGACCCTCGCTGGCTGCATTAGGCAGCGTCCAAGCCTCCTTCCTCCCATGCAATGATCCGCTCCCAGCCCCGCTGTTGGCAGAGCGGGTCCCCCTTCCCACACCCCAACGGCCGCGATGAAGAGGAGGAAGTGGCAGCGGTGAAGCTGCAAGCAGCTGCGTGGGGCCGGGGAACGAGCGCACGCCCTGCTCCCCGTGGGCCAGGGGGTACCGACCCCTGCCCACTGCCTCTCCCCAGGCAGGGTGGGAAGCTGGCGACACCCCGCTTGCAGCCTGGGAGCGACGGTGGCCTCAAACAGGAATTGAGAGCAGCCCGGGGACTTCCACCATCCCCTCTCCCTGCTCATGGGAGGAGGGAAATCATCGTGACAAGGCCCAGGGTGACTAGGGGACGAATTACAGGATTGCAGGGGCAGGATTTGACCCAGCACAGGGTCGAATCAGCTCCTCAGCAGTCAGGGAAGGGGAAAACGCATTTCTTGGGTCAAAAGGCAGAGGGACAGGATCAGGAAAGAAGTCTTTATTTCCCATAAATACAGCAGATTCTTCGCGCCGGGCGTTTTGTTTTCAATCTTTTTGATTGTTTTGTTTTCTCCATTTACAGAATTTTGCACTGAAAATATATACAAGTCTGTTCAAGAACCAAACAAGATCTGCAGAGAAAAAAAAACCAACCCCATACAAAACCCTGAAGAGAGACCAGAAAGGGAAGTCAGACACAGAACCCCGGCACAAACACCTTGCTTCCCCCTCTCCTCCACCGCTCGCTGCACCCAGCTCCCCCACCTTCACCGACCCCAGAGCACGAGGCCC
>NW_010269408.1:11123-11749 GCF_000690775.1 Eurypyga helias
CCGTCTTTAAGATCAGGCCCTGTTTAAAATCAGTTTAGGGAGGGGAAGCGGCTCCTGCAGCCTCAAGTCCCATGGGGATGGGGATCGCTGGGGACGCGCCACCCCCTGGTCTCCTCCATGTCTGCAGATCCCCCCTGTGTCACAGTGATCAGGCGGCTGGGGCGAGCCCCCTCCCCGCCGCAGGGAGCCGTGCCTGCGGGCAGAGGTGCACAAGGCACAGCTGTACCCCCTCGACACCCCCATGGTGATGGGCTAAGGTCCAGTCTCCCCTCGACTGCCAGTCCATCATCCACCCCATCTCTCCCCCAAAGCAAGGGCAGCTGCCCACTCTCCAGTGCTGGAAGGACGGTATCCATCCAGCCTTGCTCTGCACCAGCTCCAAGGTGATCCCACCCAACGGGGGAACCACTGGGGCCCAGCTCCGAGGGGCCACGGGGAACAAGGGGGAGCACCACAGAGCACAAAGCAGCTGAAGGGCCGGGAAGTGCGAAGGGGACAAACAAGGAAAAGGATCTTCCTTTGCTAGGCCTTGCCCCAGGCTGAGGCTGTTAAAGCTCCCCCTCCTCACTCCCCACTGCACCTCGGGGGGAAGCAAGGCGAGAGGAGAAGGTGGACAGACTGGGGAG
>NW_010269408.1:11867-12295 GCF_000690775.1 Eurypyga helias
ACACCAAGCTTTCCTCTCCTAGTCCTGTGGGATGAACATCTCCTGGTGTCTCTGCTCTCCTCCTCGAGGCACGCTCCCCCTGGCCCTCGCCCGGCCGGCTGGGAATACAGCGTGAGCAGCAGCCCCCCCACCACAGGGCTGGCTCCCCAAGGATTCCGCGGTGCAGTGCCTGTATCCTGCAGCCCTAGAGGTTTCCCCAGGACTCGGGAGGGGGGAACTGGTCCACATCCCCCATTTCATTGTACGTTTGCTCTCCCATGGTGAAGGTCAGTTTGTATCGTAGCCTTACTTTCTCCTGGAGATGGGAAAAAGGATAAGCAGTCAGAAGGGGGGGAAGAGAGTCATGAGGCACAAACCATCCTGTCTCTAGGAAGCTGCAGAGGGAATTAGGGACAGGATAATGAGGCATTGCCCCGGCAGCGTGGACA
>NW_010269408.1:12348-17703 GCF_000690775.1 Eurypyga helias
GGCACTGGGGTGGACAATGGGGTTGAACGCCGGCAGCTCCGTGCCCGAGGGAGGCTGTAGCTTCACCTTCATCACCTGGGGAGAGAGAGGAGAGCATCACACCTTCCTGCGGGGCAGCCAGAGGCCCTGCTCCCATACTGGGGGAGCGTCCGCCCTCTAGTCAAAGAAAACAACACCGTGCTGGTTCCTCCTAATCTGCAGGCAACACAACTCGCCCCGAGTCCCCCCCAGCTCCGAGCTCTCTCCACTTCTCCTGCAAAGGGAGAATCCCACTTCAGCCCAGCCGGGGCACTGGCAGCCAGCCTACCTTGGGGACGGCGGACTGAAAGATGATGTTGCGGATGGGCTGCGGGGCCGTGCTCAGCATAGAAATCACCACCACGAGCACGTCGGGCCTCTCGGGCAGGGCGTCCTTGGCGAAGTGGAAGAGGACGCGGAAGCCGTGCTGATCGTACACTGTCACAGGGAGGATGCTGCCTGTGGGAAAGGCAGGGAGAGGCAGCAGTCAGCTGGGACGGAGATGGCCCTGCAGCGACCTCTCCCCATCACCCACACTCTGTACAAGTGATGGGTACCACTCCTCCTGAACCCCAACAAGCAAGAATTTTCCTCACATTCCTCCCTTCCACCTTCTTCCTACCCTGTCCAGTTGTTTCTTCCCTGATTTGCCCTCCAGTCCACCACCTCCCCGAGCTTGCCCCGCTCTTTCGCCCTGGCTCACTGGGTTTGATGGACTCCAGAGGCACAGTGATGTTGGCCAGCGAGATCTCCTGGGGCAGCGCAGCAGCTGGGGGCCGCGGAGGGGCTGCAGTACTTCCTGCTGGGGCAGTGGCAGCTTTCGGAAGCGTAGCAGGGCCAGGCAGCTCTGAGCTCAGGGGTAGCGTGGGGTTAGGGGAAACGCTCTGGAGCACAGGCAGAGCGCTGGGATTCTGGGCAGTGGTGCCAGAGCTGCTCCTGTTCTGGAGATCCCTCAGGGTGAGCCGGGGGGGTGGCTGCTGCTTCTCCCTGTAGGGAGAGAGCGCAGTGAGTGGAACAGGGTGCAGAAATGTCACGTCCAGCACCCCAGAAATGGCAAGGATGGGGAGAGGCGTGAGATCACACAACTCCCACTTACCATCGCACTTGTTGTGACTCCGGAGGCAAAGACTGCTGCAGCAGAGTCTTGCCGAGGAGGTCCAGGTCATCCAGGCCACTGGTTAAAGAAGGTTTGGGGGAGGACATGCCAGCATCTGCTTTGACTGGTGGCGTTGCTGTGATCGGGGTGACACTGGGCTCATTGCTGTCTGATGACTGTGAAGAGTGCACAGGAGAGCCCCCCAAGCAGGGTTGCGTATCAGCACCCACCATCAGACGTGGGACACTTCCCTGTCTATTCCATTTGTTGCCTTCACAACCCTCCCCACCTTCTGCCCTGGCTCTCAGCACGTTACCTGGAAGCTGTTCCAGCCACTGCTGTCCCCAGCCTGGGCAGGATGCGGTGCTGGGTCATTCAGACCTGTCGGGGGTAAAAGCAAACATCAAGCTTCACCACGCAGGTGAGAGCATGGAACAGGGCCTGAATATGACATGGAAGCAGCAGGGCAGAACCACCTGTGTGGTCTCCACCTCTGGCCCCATCCTTGCACAGGGGAGAGCCAGGAGGGTGACAGTGTTTTTTCTGCCCAGAGATCCTCATTTACAGCCTCATTTTCACTGCAACTGGCAGAGAAATCACTACCACTGGGCTGACAAGCCCCATTGACCATGCTGTCTACTTCTTGCTGTTGTACTCAAAGCACCTATCTTGGGAAAGTTGGAAAAAGCAGGATTCTAGACCCTTCTAGGATTGGCACCTCCCAAGACTTCCAAGTGAGCAGTTCTGGAAGTCCTGTGCACCTGTTGTTAGCTCATGCCTTCAACTGGAAGGAGTTAACATGAGGAGTTGGGGTGATCCACCCTTGTGATCCCATCTGGGGACGGCCATTGCATCACTCTTGATTTACCTGCCAGGTCAGTTTTCCCAGAGCAAATCACAGGGCACATCCCTGCAAGCTCTCTCTGGCTCGTCAGGAAAACACCAGGGGACTGAAGTTCAGAATCATAACAAGGTCTTTCCCTCCTCTTCCCTCACACTAAGGGAAGGACATCTCTTGTGGTCTTTCACTATTCACCTCTCCCAGAGCTCTCCCTCATTTGTGCTCCTGCCACAAGGAAAACCATCCACGTGGAGTCAGGGATAGAATATAGAGCGTTTGCTCTGGCCTTCTCACCTAAAGACATAAGTTCATCATCCAGCAAGGAGACAGAGCCAGCTTGGTCAGGCATGGGGACCGCTGAGCCACCCGAAAGGGTGGGCAAGGCCGGGTAGGAAGGGCCTGTTGCTGGAAGATCCAGGCCCGACAGATCCAGAAGCGCCGAGGCGCTGCCTGCAAGGAAGGAACAAGGTGTGAGAGACAGAAACCTTATCCAGTGTGGTGAGGCCAGTTCCTGTCCTTCCTCACATGTGGAAGAGGGAATTTTCCTTCTGCTCTCCCTTCCAATTCCCTCTCTTCACGCATCAGCCATCTCCACAAGCCATTTCCTCATCTCACCAGCCCCACTCTGACCTCCTGCAGGTTTCACCTTTCCACCTCTCAGCCTTCTTACAGTGCAGGAAACCAGCAACAGGGTCCCCCTCTGCGTGACCCTTCTGTCCCCATTCCCCACGTCTCCTCACCTCGCAGGGGACCAGCCACCGTCTCCCCATTGATCTCTTCTCCCCGCACGAGCTGCTTGTAGAGATTGATCACCTGCGTCAGATTGTCATTGGCCTGCAGGATCTCCGCTGAAATGGAACGGGTGGGAAGCAAGTTAGAAAACCGCGAAGCAACAGCGTGACTTTTATATCCCAACTGTCCCTATTTCTTCAAAGCAAGGTCCAAAGAGCTGACGGCAGCCCGCTGCAGACAGCATTTTTGCAGTTGTATCCTGACGCAGTGCGCAGGTCCATCGACACGTCCACGGCAGCCTCAGCAGGACGAACACAAGTGGCGTTCCTACAGCCAGGTGGAGTGATGCTGCTGACTGCTGCCGCCTGTCCCCGCTTAGTGCCGAGCCCCAGACTAACCTACAGCGAGCGGCCACCCCAAGCAGAGCAGCGAGTGCCGACAGATCCCATGCCACGGGCAGCCCAAGCACAGGCTCCCTGAAAGCAGATGGAGGTGGAAAGGGCCAGAATGGGAAAGGCCAGTTGTGCTTACCCAGTGCTTCGTCATTGTCTTCTGTGTCACTGGCGAGCCGGAAAAGCATGGGCCTCATGCGCTCGCAGCGCTGGTACAGCTCCTGAGAGAGGAGAAAGGGTGCTGAGGCCAGCAGCAGGATGCTGAGCTGGGAGTGCAAAACAGGTAGGAAGCACTTGAGGGAGTAAGGATCACCCATCCCCTAAGCTCAGGAAGGATGCTGGGATGGCCTTTCCTCACCTTCATCAGGTCCTCATTGCTCTCTGTTGTCTCCCCCCTGCTGTAGTTTGTCACCATCTCTGTCAGCAGCTTCACATTGTTGTTCACCTCCTCGATGGCATTCACCCTCTTGGAGATCTTCTCCATGCGCTTCTGGTCCTGGAAGGGGAGCACACGGGGAATGATATCCTTGCTCTTGTCTGCACCTTGGAAAGGAGGAAGGCTGGGCCAGCCCACACCCCAAATCCTTGGACTAAGGCACAGCAACGCTGCCCACAAAACAGTTCCCATTCCAGTGGAAAACTCCTCATCTCTGGGCCAGCCCTTGCCAAACAGGGATGGAATTGCCATAGACATAGTGCTGGATCAGGGCTTGGGTCACAGAAAACACCCAGAGCCGGTCCTCCAAGTAGACAAGGGATGGCAGAAATCACACAAGGACTCTTTAGCAGCTGCTGCTGCAAAATCTGGGGCAGAAGCTCCCTATGTCTGTAAGATCAGAGAGCCACTTCTCCTTTGCCACCCAGACGATGACCCTCCAGCCCCCCTTCTCCCCAGCCACACCTCCTGAACCATCTCCTTGATGAGCTTATTGGCAGCCCGGAGGTCCTCAGGATGGGAACTCTTCAGGAGACGAGCCAATATCTGCAAAAGAGAAGGTACCGCTGAGCCCCAGCTGAGGGGTGGCAGCCAGAGTCGCTCTTGCAACACCAGAGCCGGTGGCGTTACCCCTGCCCCCAAGTCGTATCTGGCAGAGGCAGCGGGTGAAGCCGTTGGAAAGCCCAGCCACGAGAGCACAGGGGCCATCACAGACCAGGGAAAGAAGTACAGCTGGTCTTCCTTTTCCCGTTGTGGTTCTGGTTATGTAAGACAGGTCTTTCCCTGAAGATCCCCTGCGCTCAAAACCTGCTCCTGCCTGCCCATTTTGCACCACGGACACCCTGGAGCACAGCAGCACTAACACTGAGCAACACACAAAGCCTGGTTTACACAGGAGTTGCCATAGGATTGCGATGGGCTCCTACTCAGACCTCTTCACGGGTGCAACTGGAAAAGAGGGAGTGCTCCCACTTTCTCCACCCTTCGGTGGTCAGTGAACAGTCCCACTGGCCACCTACAAATCCTCATTTGCACAGTGATCCACGGAGGCAAAATATATCCCCTGCAGCAAACTGGCATCACACTTCCGCTGTGGATGGAGACCCAGAGGAGCCCAGTACTCACTTAAATGTATCAGCACTGATAAAGCAGTCACAATTCTCATGGAAAGGCAATGTAGGATGGGTCCAGGAGGGTAGAAGCAGTTGGGCAATAAGCAGATTGCAGTGTTGGGGGTGGGGAGAGATAACAGCAGCAGCGTCTGGGGCTGGGATTTAAACCTCATGGCCAGAAAACTCAGAAGACTGGAGGCCACATGGCAACAAAGCTCCCAGAACCTGCTTCACCCTCTGCAGCTAACACTCCAAAGGTCAAATGAGCCACATGCCCCAACCGCTGGCTGTTTCCTTTGTCATGGTTTTGGAACGAGCCCTCAGCATTCCTGTGACTGAAACACAGCATGTGAGGCAGGGGCCTTGACTCTGGATCTCCACCCCAGGAGGACGGGAGATCTTGGAGGAGGGAAGATGTTGCCTGTTGTCCCTATCCTTGCACAGAGCCCTTACCTTGGATTTTTCCTCATCATCAAAGATGATGTTCTTGGGCCGAGGGGGAGGAGGTGGAAAAGGAGCGTCGTCAGGCAGTTTCGGGTCACATTTCACGATCCCTGCAGCAGAGACCAGTGCAGAGGTCAGGAGGACTCACCACTGGGGAATGGCACTGCCACCTAGGTCCTTTCTTTCTTAAGGGACCACCAAACCCAGCTGGGACTGAAGGGGTTTGGGTCTGCTGCCTCTACACATGATCCTGGTTTGTGTTTTCATGCAAGAAACTGCCCCCC
>NW_010269408.1:17725-20690 GCF_000690775.1 Eurypyga helias
GAAAAATCCAGCGGTGACTGCCCAAGCACTTGCAGCCCCTCCAGCTGCTTCCAGTGCATCATCTCCTGCAGGAGCAAGCAGATGTCCCCTCCCACCCATCAACTCCCTCTGCCCAGCTAGGAGCCACACAGCACCTGCTCCTTCACCTGCCCCTGCTGCTGAATCGGGCAGACCGATGGATGCGCTGGGCCTGGGCACAGGGAAGGGAGAATCTGTCTCAGATTCTGCCCAGACACAAAAGGAGGGGCCCAGACACAAAAGGAGGGAGGGCACACCACCCATCCACCTTCCCCTTCCACAGCATTGCCTCTCACCTTGTTTCTTCAGCATCTGGTAGGCTTCCGAGATCTTCACCTCGTGAGGCAGCCCTAATGTCCAGCTGTACATCAGCTCCAGGATCTTTGACTTCACTTTTTCTGGTGTCCGGCTGCCAAGATACTAGAAGACGAGAGAAGAAGTGACTTGAAGCTGATCTAAGCCGTTGCAAGCCTGGCCTGTTCCTCTCCTCCCCTCCCCCAGAAGAAGTGAGATCGTTCCCAACGGCACAAGGAGGAGGAAAGGGGAAGCAAGCAGGAAAGCTCATGAGGCCCTTGCAACATGCGCTATGCTGCACTTGGGTTTCCACCACAGGAAACAAGAGCTGGTAGAAATGCTGCACCAGCAGCCCCTCAACGGCATGCAGGGACAGGTGGGAAGGCTCAGGTGGGTCTCTGTCACCTTCTGAAGGAAAGCAGAAACTGCTTGGCAAGGCAGCCCTTCAGAAACAAGGGGACAGCAGGGCTGGGAGGGAAAGGACTGTGGGTAATGGTCCCTGGGAGAGGGCCCAGACCCCTTTCCTGAGGCCGCTCTGCAGTTCAAAGCACCTGGCACCCTTTACAGCTGGGTGAGCCCCAGATGACCAGCACTCAGCAGTGACATCTCCAAACATTACAGCTCTCCCCCTGCCACTCAATTATCCTTCACTCTTCTCCCATGGGTCTGCTGGGGGCACTGGTGGCAGCAACAGTGCGTGTGCCACCAGAGGCCAGCAGCCTAAGTTAGAGGACATTCCCTGGGGCGCCTAGCAAGAGGACTTTAGGATGCTGCTGTCACAGTCCCTAGCTATTCATCATCACAGGTCACAAGCTGTGACTGGCAGGCAAAGGTTTTCCTTAGTCACATTTAGTCTGCGTTCCCTTAACTCCATAGTTGCTGGTGTTAACTGCCTTGACTGAACAGGAGAGCGCACACAGCTTGTCCTGCTGCAGGAACAGCAGCATCAGCAGGTAATGACCTGGTGCTTCAGATGGACTTGTCAGAGCACCACTGACCAGGCCTGGGCTTGCCCTCTGAGAGTGTCTCAACCAGGCTGGGACACCCCAGAGAGACACGGTCACGATGTCAAAGCTGGGGGAGGTTCCCGAGCACATGCAGTGAAGAGACAGCCCGACAGAGATGCAGGGAAGGTGACTCCAGGCACGCAGATGAGCTCAGTAGTCTCACAAATGCTGGTTGCATCATGTCTAGCCAGCCCTCAGCCTCCTGCATCAAGAATCATCTGGGAGCAGAAGGGTGAAAGCTCACCTTCCCACTGAAAAACTCAACAGGGAATGAGGACTAAATCTTCTGCTAGCACTGCTCTGTTTCCCCCACAGCCCAGTGGGGATCCCCACCTGCTCAGCCACTACTTCTTTCCAGAACCCTCCTGCCACCAGGCTCTGGTCCCCTCCAAAATGATCCCCTGGGACCCACCTTGGGTGATACCACTTTGATGAGCTCATTGAGGAAGCGGAACTTGCCCACCTCATCGTGGAAGCGTTTGCCGCAGCTCTTCATACAGGACTCCAGCACCTGGGGAAAGAGGCCGGGTGAGTCCCAGCACGGGATCAGCAACAGGTTTAAGAGCCAGCTCCCTCCTGTTCCCCCTTTGCCAGGCACGGAGCCTGTAGCTACTGCAGCTATCCCCTCAGCAGCATGGAGGGACGCCACTTTTCCCTCCCAGGTGGTCAGTCACCCTCCCAAAGGGAAGCAAGAAGATTCTCCTCTTTGGAGGAAACAACAACAATCCATAGAAAGGGTTATCCTTAGAGTTCACAAACACTGGGGTGTCACAGCATGGATCCACAGTGACATTATGGGAACAAAAAGCTTCCCATCGACTCCAACAGGATATGTTCCTTCCTAGGAACGAGACCTTTCTTAACAGTCACTTCTCCTCTCTCATGGAACCGCTTTCAGCCCCTCACCCACCCAAGAGCTCAGGTGCTCCAGGGCTTTCTCAGAGAGAGTTCAAAGCTTCCCGTGCTCCTCCAGTCAAACTGGAGCAACCCCACACTCTGGCCATCTGTCTTGTTCTACCAGCCTGCAGATGCCCTTACCGTGAGGGCCTGGATAGCTTCCCATTCCTGTGGAGACTGGATCTTGTGGGCAAGAAGTCGGGTAGCAAGTGGAGGACTGGAAGGAGTGAGGGGAAAAAAGAGCCGGCTGGTTACTTATGAAAAACCTGGTACCTGTGTTTCTATCTAGGAATCCAGGGTGGAAAAGCATATTCCAAGTTTAAGGCACTGATAAGACACTAAAACCCTGTGGGAACCTTCTGTTGGTGGACCAGGACACCCACCCACCCCCACTTTGAGGGGCTTTGTGCCTATTCAGCTCTCAGGACAATGCCACTGAATCTTACTGGGTGGGCAGTCATAACTCAGGCCTGTGACCTGGAGCAGCCTGGGGAAAGGAAGCAGCACTTACCCCTCCAGCTCCTTATTGAGCTGCTCGCAGAAAGCGTTGATACCATCCCAGTCCAGGTCCTTGTTCAGGGGGTTTGTCGCTTTGTCTGGGGGAGGGAGAAGGGGACGGTGAGAAGGTCTCCCCAGGCTCCCACCCTCCCCCTACCAACTCTGCCAGGCTCATGGGTGGAGGATTACATGGAAGGCAAGCCACGCTCGTGCCCACCTGTGCAAGGCCCGTGCACAAACTCCCACCACCA
>NW_010269409.1:0-18839 GCF_000690775.1 Eurypyga helias
GGGAGCGGGGCCGGGCCTAGCGCCGCCGCGGGGGCAGAGGCCAGGGCGGGCGGCGGGATCGGGAGCAGTACGCCTGGAAGGTGGGG
This sequence comes from Eurypyga helias, assembly GCF_000690775.1. Taxonomy (NCBI): domain Eukaryota; kingdom Metazoa; phylum Chordata; class Aves; order Eurypygiformes; family Eurypygidae; genus Eurypyga; species Eurypyga helias. The sequence continues at coordinate 87 of NW_010269409.1, forward strand.
AGGGAATACGAGGAGCGAGGACCCGGGGAAGCTGAGGGGCCGCTTGTTCTGCCCAGGCTTGGCTGCTCCAGGTAAAGGTACACAAGGCCTCCCAGCTATCCCAGGCACAGGGGAGGGGGAAGTCTGTTCCGTAGCCTGGATCGATCTCTGGTCCAAGCTCCTGCTCAAAGCAGGGTCAGCCGTAACCCAGGCTGCTCAGTCTTGGATCCGATTGGATCCTGGAAGTCTGTAAAGACATGTTGCTCCACTCCTGTGGGCGTTTTGTGCCACCGCTTGACTGCCCTCCCGAGGGTGAAGACCTGCTTTACGTACAGCCTGAGCCTCTCTTGTGTCAGTCCTTGTCGGTTGTCTCATCGCCCACCCTCTGCTTCTCTGCTGGTTCTGTCTTGTTGATGCCTTCCCAGTAGTTCTCTTCTCCAGCTGAACGAGCCCACTTCTCTCAGCTGCTTCTCACAGGGCTTGTGCCCCAGCCCCCTGCCCTACGCTGAGCTCAGTCCAGTTCATCAATGTCTTTGCTGCACGGGGGGAGGGGGCAAAACTGGGCAGCCTGCTCTGCTCTACACAGGATCTGACACTGTTGAATAAGAGGGACTGATCACTTTTCTCCATCTGCTGGCTACACTCCTGTTGGTACAGCCCGCGATACTGTCAGCCACCCCTGCTCTCAGGGCACATTGCTGGCTCCTGCTCAGTTTAGTCCTTGGGGACCCCCAGGTCACTTTCTGCAGAGCTTGTCCCCAGCCAGTCAGTCAGCAGCCCGTGTTGTTGCCAGGTGCTCTCCTTTACAGGTGGGGGGCTTTGCATTTGTCCTTGAATTCTGTAAGGTTTCTGTATGCCTATTCCTCCAGTCTCCCGAGGTCCCTCAGAGTGGCAGCCCTGCCCTGGAGCACAGAAACTGTGCCCCACAATTTGGTGTCACCTACGAACGTGATGAGAGTGCACTCCATCCTCTTGTCTAGGTCATTCGTAAAGATGTCAAACAGGACTGACCTGGCTACACCTGTCCCCAGATAGACCTGTTTCACATCAAAGAGCGCTTTCACTTCAGTATAAGGTTGTCCCTACTGCCCAGTATGAGCAATACTGAGAAAAATTACTGTATGAATTCTACAGAGCAACTTCATCTTGCTGCTTCAGGCTCCACAGGTAATTCTGACTGACTCCCATACTTTCTTGATCCGTAAGGACCCCAGAGATGAGTGTGTATCTTATTTCTAAATTGAAGAATACCTTAAGGAGTAAAAACAACCTTCTCTGTTCTACAGTAAGAGCACCATAAGTGAGAAGTGGTTATTGGCACCCTCCCCTCATGCAGTTCTTCCTTGAATGTTTTTCAGACTGCATTCTGCATTGGGTCCTGTAATAGTTCTGTACTGTGAATAAGTGTGTGTTAAGGCACAACGTTGTGCTTAGGCACTGAGAGTTTTAAAAAGCTAGTTTTCAGAGAAAACTGGATTTCCTTCCCTCTTGAACAGGTTCGTGTGAGCCAATTAAGATGTACCCAGTTGTCCCAAGACCTTTTGGTGCTACAGTTGCTTCCGGGGGATCGCAAACTGTGTGTTTTCCCCACAGTTTCCTGTGACTAACCAGGAAAGGGAGGAAAATGTATGTGGGTGTCAGCCAGACAGCACCAAGAAGCACCTGTATTTGGTGCATTAGTCTTGGGTGTGAATTTACTTATTGTTGGATGGTGAATATTTTCTTATAGGTGTATTCCCTTAGAGTTAATAGAATCATAGAATGGTTTGGGTTGGAAGGGACCTTTAAAGGCCATCTAGTCCAACCCCCCTGCAGTGAGCAGGGACATCTTCAGCTAGATCTGGTTGCTCAGAGCCCCGTCCAGCCTGACCTTGAATGTTTACAGGGATGGGGCATCTACCCCCTCTCTGAGCAGCCCATTGCACTGCCTCACCACCCTCATCTTTCTTCCTGATACCTAGCTGAGTCTACACTCTTTTAGTTTAAAAGCATTGACCTTTGTCCTGTCACAACAGCCCCTGCTAAGAAGTTTGTCCCCATTTTTCTTATAAGCCCCCTTCAGGCACTGGAAGGTGCTATAAGGTCTCCCCGGAGCCTTCTCTTCTCCAGGCTGAACAAGCCCAACTCTCTCAGCCTGTCAGCTGGACGCAGCACTCCAGGTGGGGTCTCACCAGAGCAGAGTAGGGGGTGAGGATTCCCCTCCCTCGACCTGCTGGCCACACTTCTGATACAGCCCAGGATATGATTGGCTTTCTGGGCTGCCAGCGCACACTGCCGGCTCATGTCCAGCTTTTCATCCACCAGCACCCCCAAGTCCTTCCTGGCAGGGCTGTTCTCAATCCCTTCATCTCCCAGCCTGTACTGATACCAAGGGTTGCCCCAACCCATGTGCAGGATCCTGGACTTGGCCTTGCAGAACCTCATGACGTTCACACAGGCCCACTTTTCAAGCTTGTCCGGGTCCCTTTGGATGGCATCCTGTCCCTCGGGGTTGTCATCCACAGCACACAGCTTGGTGTTGCCTGCAGACTTGCTGAGGGTGCACTTGATTCCACCGTCTTATGTCACCGACGGGGAAATGAAACAGTACTGGTCCTAGTATGGACTCCCGAGGGACCCCACTTGTCCCTGATCTCCATCCAGACACTGAGCTGTTGACCACAGTAGCAGCAAAAGCCTCAGAGAAGTTAAAATCATATAAAGATGTAGGAATTTGAGCTTTCTGTCATGCTACTAGTCTATGTTTGGTTTATTTCTTCTTTTCCTATAGAAAAGTCCTATTTACATCGACACCTAGGCCAAAGTTAGTTCAAACCATAAATTACTGGTCATAAATACAAAAAAAGGAGAGGTTCTGCAGGGTTTTGAAGATGACCTTGTCACTGTGAGGCCAGTCAGACAGCGGAACAGGTTGTTCCAGGGAAATTGTGTAGTCTCCATCCTTGGAAGTTTTCAAGATTCAGTTGGGCAGAGCCCTGAGCGACCCAGTGAGAGCCCAGAGCTGACCCCGCTTTGGGCCGGGGATTGAGCTAGAGACCCCCTGAGGTCCCTCTCAGCCTGAGTTATCCTGCGAATTCCACTGCTCTCCAAAGGACCTGGGTATCTTTGTGGGGAACAAGTACCGGATATTCCTCCAGTGTTTACTTTTAAGGAGAGCAAGAAGTCATTTTCCCCCCGAGAGGCAGTTGATAGGTTTGTTTCTCATGTGCAGGTCTCGAGATGTGTGGAACAGAAGAGCTTCATAGAAATGTCACTTCTCTTTGTCCCACTGGAAGCAGTGGCGGTACATCTCTCTGCAGAGGTGCTGCTGGTCCCACTGCTCTCAGCAGACACAAGCCTCAGTTCTGTCACTCCCTGTGTGTACGCTTTCAGTTCACTTCGTTTCTGTACTGTGACACGCTCACTTTAGGGGTTTTCCTGGCTGTTCCTATGCTGCTGCCTGTCATGGCTTTGGTGTTCCAGCATGCAGTCCTTCTTTAAACGCAGCAAAACATAACTTTGACAGTGGCATGTGTATACGGATGCACACAGATATGCACGTGTGTGTGGGTGTGTGTGTCTGGCCACCTGTGGATCTGTACGTTAGAAATAGAAACCAAAGCACTGTTGCCTTATCTCGGTCATACTCTTATCTCGGCCGTAGTGCCACCCTGTATGCCGATGCACTGATGAGACTAAGGTTATCCAGTGGCACTGGGAAGAAATTAATTAGGGGTATTGATGAGTTGGAGACCAGAATGGACTGCGTAGACTTGATTCCTAACCAATTTTGGCTAATTTGCTGGCTTTTCCTCTTTTTGTATTACATTTCCCTTTATATCCACTGTTTCCTCAGACTTAGGTTTTTTTGTAACTGCTTTACTTCTGGAATAATATATGGATTTTATCTTGCCTTAGTCTCCTGATATTATTCCTCTCTCTCTCTTCTGTATACTGATTCCAGATCATGAAGAGTGAAGTACTGAGAGTGACCCATGAGCTTCAGGCCATGAAAGACAAGATCAAAGAGAACAGTGAGAAGATCAAAGTGAACAAAACCCTGCCATACCTCGTCTCTAACGTGATTGAGGTGAGAGCGGTGCGAGAAGTGTGTGCAGGGAGAAGGGCAGGGCAGCTCATCAGGAGTTTGAGACATGGTGGATTCTCAAACTGCTGATGCTCCTGGAGCCAGGACTTTCAGGTTCTTCTGTTGGGCTTGTGTGTGACCTGGAAGTGCAGATTACTTGCTTGTCTGGGTGGTTCCTTAGGTGTTGGTTACAGTTCAACCGTACCTAACACAGCCACAGAGGGTGGTGCAGCTTCGATTTGTGCAGGCTTGGGCATGTGAGATGGGGTACCTGCTTCGTGAAACCTGTGACACAGCGAATTAAAAGTGGGGGCTCTGTCACTACCTCACTTTTTAGTAATTCAGTAGTTTTGCTGATAGGCCAAAAGATGCTGATAGTTTTCTGTGTGGGTTTTTTTTGTTTGTTTGTTTTAAAAAGAGGTTGGCTTGTACTAGTGTTTTAAAACTTAATGAACTTAAGGCTTAATGTGAGCTGCTGCAATGGGAGGAGAAATCAGTGCTATTGCCTACTGCTCTGTTCTGAACTGTGTATAGTGTCTTGCTGTGTGCTGTTGTGGGCTGCTTCACAAGGAAAGGAAGCAATTCATTTTTTAGGAGGCCTTTAATGCTTTCGGGATTGTATTGCTGATGGATGATGGGAAGGTTTTTTTTTTCTCCTGCTGCATGTTAATTGAGAAACGTTACTCCTGGGTCATCCTGCTAGGCTGGTTACGTTGTCATGAAATCTCTCACTCTGGTTTTTAGCTGCTGGACGTTGACCCCAATGACCAGGAGGAGGATGGAGCAAACATTGACCTGGATTCCCAGAGAAAGGGCAAGTGTGCTGTGATCAAGACCTCTACCCGCCAGGTAAGGCCTGTGTGCCCAGCTGGATGTGAGGGGTGCAGAAAAGGACCTTCACCTCCTACAGCTGGTTTGGCTTACTTCGATTTTTTCCCTCCAGACGTATTTCCTGCCTGTTATTGGGTTGGTTGATGCTGAGAAGTTGAAGCCTGGAGACCTAGTGGTGAGTGATGCTGTTGTGACTTAGATGCGATGTTGGGCAGAAAACTGCATATGCCTTGCCCTTCAGGAAGGAGAAAGACCTGTCTGGATTTCTCCAAGACCATTTCTGTACTAAAATTTTCATAAAAAGGTATTATGGGTTCAGTCATATTTGTAGTATAGAACAGTAGTTTGGAGGGTGTGTTCTTTATACATACAATTAGGTGCTGAAAATTTAGATACCACCTGGTGAGCTTTCTAAAGCCGGTCTTTTGTGTCATAAGTAAATTGGACCCCTCTGTTTTTAAAACGTGCTAGGTTAGCTGTGGCGTTGTCCGCTGTGCCAACCTGTGGTTATGGGATCAATGCCAGTTCCTGCATCCTTGCGGCCTCATGAATCATCCTTGATCCCGTGTCTGTTAATTGTTATCTTGAAGGGCCTGTAAAAGTGAAGGACTTTTGTGTTTACAGGGGGTGAACAAAGACTCTTACTTGATCCTGGAGACCCTGCCTACTGAATATGATTCACGGGTGAAAGCCATGGAGGTGGATGAGAGACCCACAGAGCAGTACAGTGACATCGGGGGGCTGGATAAACAGATCCAAGAGGTGATAACTTCATGTTGAGTTTCCGGTGTGACCGCAGACAAAAGTCTTTGAACTTCAACTTAAAGCAGACAGCCTGGATCCGTGGAGGAGAATGTGTTTATGTATTAATATTCTTCTTTTGCTGTAGCTTGTGGAGGCCATTGTCCTGCCAATGAATCATAAGGAGAAATTTGAAAACTTGGGTATACAGCCTCCCAAAGGAGTCCTTATGTACGGGCCTCCAGGAACAGGGAAGACGCTTTTAGCTCGAGCATGTGCTGCCCAGACCAAGGTAAAAGGAACCTTTGGAAGCGTGTGCTGCTGTAGAATAGCACCCGAAAAAAGAATAAGAACTCCTTCAGGGAGGAGAGGGGTCAAACCTGTGTTACAAAGGCTGGGATTTTCTTTTGTGTTTGCTTGCTTGTTAAGGGCTTCTTGTAGTACTCGGAAGCGGCCCCGTTGAGAAACAAAGCATAGGATTCTCTTTCACTTCCCAGGCTACGTTCCTGAAGCTTGCGGGTCCGCAGCTTGTGCAGATGTTCATTGGCGATGGAGCGAAGCTGGTGCGTGATGCTTTCGCTCTAGCCAAGGAAAAGGCTCCTTCCATCATCTTTATTGACGAGCTGGATGCCATTGGCACTAAAAGGTGAGGTGTAGGCCATGTTGTAAAGCCCTTGGGAGCTACCTAGCAGCCCCCTTTGCCTGTGTGTGAGGGAAGCTTGGCTTAAAGCGCGGCCTGTTCCGAAACAGTGTAAAGCCAGACACAGGTAGGTAGCAGTCGCCACAATCCTTGGGCTCCCAAGCAGAATTCATGAGACGTGGGATCTATCTGATGGTCTCCTGCTGTATGAAACTGCTGTGTGATAACCCCATCAGGCACATGGAGATGTTTACCCTCATTTACTGCTTGGGCCTGGACAGCATTAGCCCCGTTCAGCTCTAAGGATGGAATGAGACGACGCTGCTGCTGACCGTTATTCTAGTTGTGGTCCTCATCAAGGCAGGATTTCCTGTAGGAAGGAGGAATTTGGAAAGTGTGAACTGCAGTCATTCTGTCTTTTTGAGTGATTAAAAGCAGGGGCAGGGTGGCCAGGTTCACGCTGACCGTTCACCCTTGTTTTCTCCTCAGGTTTGACAGTGAGAAGGCCGGTGATCGGGAGGTGCAGAGGACCATGCTGGAGCTGCTCAATCAACTGGATGGTTTCCAGCCCAACACACAAGTCAAGGTTGGGATCTAGCAGAGACTGCTACTGAGGTCCAGGGCGCCCTAGCAGGGGATGGAAAACATTGTCCAGGGAAGAAGCTTGGTGGATCCTTGGGGAGGAGAGACCTGTCCACCAGGTGCCTCATACTGACAACCTTGCTTCTACCTAGGTGATCGCTGCGACCAACCGCGTTGATATCTTGGACCCAGCTTTGCTCCGCTCTGGACGATTAGATCGCAAGATTGAGTTCCCGATGCCTAACGAGGAGGCCAGAGCCAGAATTATGCAGATCCATTCACGCAAAATGAATGTCAGGTATGGAAGAGGCATGGCCTTTGGGGGCTTTGTCACTCATGACGCGATCTCAGGGCTCTGGAGTGGTAGGTACTGTGTTCTGTTGAGAGCTCACAGTTGAGTTTTAAGGAAGCTTTTTCTATTCGGTACATGTTCTCAGCCTTTTTTCTTTTTTCCTCCTCTCCTGCTCCTATCAGCCCTGACGTAAACTATGAGGAGCTGGCTCGCTGCACGGACGATTTCAACGGAGCCCAGTGCAAGGCTGTGTGTGTTGAAGCGGTAAGTGTTGCTCTACAGCAGCCAGCACGGGCAGGAGGGAGATGGGAAAGCTAGCGTGGAGTAAGTACGCTCAGCTGATGCTGGGCTCGCGTGCCCTCTCTAAATACTGTCTCGTTGGGCAGGGGATGATTGCCCTCCGCCGTGGAGCTACAGAGCTCACCCATGAGGACTACATGGAAGGAATCCTGGAGGTTCAGGCAAAGAAAAAAGCCAATCTGCAGTACTACGCCTGATCTCTGCCCGCTCAAGGTTGTGGCAGAGGACAGGACTAGACTGGACTGTACCACTTACTTTGTTTGGAAAAAATAAAGCATTTTTTCCCTCTAAAACCAAATCCTTGATGTGTTGGGGCTGTCGCCCTTGCTCGGTGGTTCCACACCCACAAAAGGGAAGGTGAGAACCTCCTGTCCACGGTGCCCATCATGCTGCCTTTGGAGCTTCCTCCTTCTAGAACTGGATTCAGTCCTGCTCTGCTCCTTCTGGAAGAGGACCAACAGGTTATACTGCAGTAAATGTACCTTGAAATGGATGAACTGCAGCTCAGACAGCATCCCCCGTTTTGACCTGTGCAGCCAGTGGACAGACTGTACAGCTTTGGTAGCCTCTTTCCAACTAACACTCGTTTTGCAAGGGAGAAGTGACCACAATTCACACATGGAACGATGTTTTACCATTGTCATTTAAACAACTCTGGAAGCTTTAGCCCCATTGCTGACCCGTATAGAAAGGATTCAGATTTCATTCACTGAGCAAGTCTTTCGGTACTTTTAATGCCAGTTGAGAATTACAACTTCCATTTAAAAATTACACTTTTCATAAATACACCGACTTTAGCATTAAGTATCTTACATGCCACTGTATTGTATTTTAAATACAATGTAAACATCTCCAAATGCTGGCCATCTCATCTTTACCTGTGCAGTTTTTGGACACTTGGGAGAGGGGCGGGGAGGTGAGGGAAGAAAGAACAGATGAATGAAAGAAAACTGCACCCCCCGAGTACTTGGGCTGATGTTCCTGAGTTAGCCATACTACCTGCACTGGTTCCAAGGTCCTTACCACTCCTTTTGGAGCGGGGAGCTTGTGCCAGCGGAGTGCGTGGTGTTCTTGACACGCTGTGCTCGGGGGGGGGCATGTGACACGGGAAAGGGGTGAGCGGTGAAGTGAGCAGAAAGCCACGCGTTCCTGAGGAAAACACACTGCGGTTCCTTTGGACGTTAACAGGAGAGGGGGTTGTACGTCTGCTGCTCTAGCAGTACTGCGGGGAGATTTGCTCATCTCCTTCCACAGAACAGGAGTGGCACCCACAGGTGTGTTGGGGGGTGAGAGCTGATCCCCGCAGCTCAAAGGATGACCTACTTTCAGAACCATACCCTGGCCTCTAGCGGAACAGTTACAAGCTGCGTGTTGCATACAACTCCCCGTTAAAACAAGGGTGTGCTCGTTAGCCGCGTGAGTAACCTTACCTGTGTAAGAAGCTGAGGAAAACTTTCCCCTCCTTTCCTAAAGGCAGTAAGAGGGTTTTTGAGAGTCTTGCTGCACGGTTACAGCCGGCTCCTTTTGGAAACGACTGTAGTAGTGAGTAAATAGCTGTGGAATAGCACAGATTTCTGATTTAAATGAATTAATACTAAGAATGGGCTAATTCTTTGGCCTAAACCTTGGCTTAGATCAAGGTTCTTTAGGGAAATAATGGCCTCAGCCAACACTAGACGCTCCTGTTGCAAAAGTGTTCAAGCCAACTTCACGTAGCTCCTTGCCCTAATTTTGGGTCTGAATTCCACAGACCTGCAGCAATAGAGTTGGTGCGTAAACATCCCTTACAACTGGACAATAACAGGACCATGGAGGTACAGTTCAAAAAACAGCACAAAAAAAGACACAGCCTTGGACTCAATCCCTTGTAAACAGAAGAAAAACAAATCGAAAGAACCGTCCCCCTTAAACCATCGATGAGCAAACCGCCAATAATTCAAACCTGGAGTTCCTTGCAATGTCTGTGTCCGCGACTGGAGGCTGCAGCGGCGCCCACAGGCTGGTATTTCCACAGCTCTGGCCCAGCTCTCCACACGCTGACATGCCACCTCTTCCCGGTGTCAACCCACAGCTCTGCCCAGGCTGCGCTTTCCAGAGTCTCTCCTCTCTCCCTCCGAGGTCACACGGCCCCGTTTTCTTGTCTGGGTTTTTGTACGGACGCCCGCGAAGTGTTGAGTGACGGGGCCAATGTGCAGAGGAACCCAGCCAGCAGGGTGAGGCCCAGGCCCCCCCAGGCACAGAACATGGACCAGCCATAGCCATGACTGATGTCCTCTGGCAGCCCGTAGACGTAGCGAGGATAGCGAGATAACTCGAAATTGATCCCGGCTACGCACGTGCAGAGTGAGATGATGCAGCACGTACCTGCAGGAGAAAAGCAAGAGGGTTCTACACTGCCCTCAGAGAGGTTAGTTATGCTGGGGTTTGCACTAGGTATTTTCAGTCATGAATATTCAAAATCAAGAATTACCCTTTTTTTTAATTAGTCCTACCAGTCACTTTTCTTACAAGGTGGGGGGAGGGGAAAAAAAGGCAAAATACGTATGACTACAGGATACCCCTCTTCACAAATAACCAACATCACCTCAGCTCCCTCTGTTGCTATTTCAGACTCCGTAGTTCATCCTCAAGACTCCTGAGACTACATTTATCCCCAGAGCCTAATGTCATCAGGTTCCAGCCAGTACTTGGGCAGTGTCCCCTCTGGAGGGTAGACAGCTGAAGCCCGGGGCTGCAAAGTGCGGCACTGCTTGGGTGTCTCCCAGGAACGTCCAGCCTCCTGCCAGCTGTAGCCGAGGCCCATAGAGAGTGCCCAGGTTTTTGTCATCTGCTACACATTCAGGAAGCACCTCTACAGAGGAACAAAAAAGCCAAGGAAACGTGATAGGTGAGGCCCTCAGTCTGTCTAATCCACACTAGTTCACCAGACTCGGGGGGTGAGGTGATCATTTCAGTCTCTCCAGCTCTGGATCTGTGCCTGAACACTAATGACAGCTCTTGCTGCTGACAGCATGCCCATCACGGTACGTGCAGAAGCACTCAAAGGGGACCCAGGCCACTTGCAATACTTGACTCTCTCACTGCTGCAGAATGAGAATGTTCCCAAAGGAAACCGCAGCTAAGCAGCACGTAAGATGATCAAGGACAGCACAAGGCTAACTTCAGCTTCCCTAGCTTCACGCCGTGTCAGCAGAGTGGTTTTCTCTGCAGGTCCCCAAAACCAGTCCTTGATAAGGCTCATTTATAGCAAAGGAAGATTCCACCCCCACCCCCCAAAACCAGTGTCACACCTACTTGATGCAGCTGCTGTTATGTCACCAAGTTCCTCGTTGGCAGCCATTACGGGTGCTGACACTGGGCCTCTAGGGTGGCAGTTCTGGCTCTGAAGTAGAGCCTCACTTTTCAAAATTGAAAGTTGCCTATTAACTGCTTGGAATCTAAGAGTCCCCGTCCTTGAAGCATCTCAGTAGCTCAGCCTTTTGGTGCTTTTTTTGCTACTGTGGCCCTTTCAAATAAAGACAAAACACTGCCTGGTTTCGAGCTGAACAAAGTTCAGAAAATAACCTTGGCCACGCAGAAGGTCTGTTCCCCATCAGGAGGAACAGATGGCTCAGTCCTGGCAAGCACTGGGCTCATGGCCTTACCACTGGGCCGATGTTCTCCAGGCTTGGCTGGGTCTGGACTTCATGGTTACCCAAAGACGGGAACATCTCTGAGGGGCAGAAAGGTGCTCTACATTATTATTTCTGTCTGTTCGTACAATTCCCTGGGGAAGAGTGAGCTGTCTGACAGGAGCCACAGGCTCCACACACACTCGGAGCAGGCAAAAGGACTGTGCTCACAGCCCCTGTGGCTACACACCAGCTCTCCAGAGCAGAAGGTTTGTGTACACACAGCGGGGCCTACTCAGAAACACGCAAACCCATGCATGCAAGCACAGGTCCTGCCCAGAGCTGGAAGCGGTAACTCTGTGCTGTGCTGACGGTTTGCTGCGCTAAGGAACTGCTTTGCGTGTTTGCTGTGGGCTGACTTTACTTTCACGAGCACCTCCCCAGCCAGCAATGCTGACTGTGGTGACTTCAGGAGTAGAAGCAAAAGGCTCTCACCTCCCATTAGGAAGAGCAGCCCAGCCACGTACTGCATGAGCTCCTGCTGTTTGCAGCAGCCCAGCACACCAATGATCCACCCAAACAGGATGATGGAGACGGCCATGCCAATGAAGCCAGCTGTCATCCTCCGCAGATCTGAGGAAAGAGAGAGGAGAAAAGCAAGAAAGAAAACATGAAGATGGTGGCACCAAGACAGGACAGCCAGAGAAGCATCCAGAAAGATTTACATTTGCTGGTTCTAAACTTCATACTTTGCCGATGGACGACTCCTCCTGCAGTTTCTTTGAGGCAGATAGTTTGCCCAACACTGAAACTAAGAGGATCCAGCTAACTCGCCTCCCTTCTGCTGGGCACTGTACGACTAGAGAGCGTTTCTGCCATGATCAAGGGGAATACTGGCCAAATACTGTCCCCCAGCCTGGCAGAGCAGGGGTGCATTACTAATATTTACAAATTGTTGCCAAATTCGTACTGTGAGGGCTTTTTGGGTTTTTTTGGCGGTGTGTTTCTTTGGGATGGAGTAGGTGGGTGTCTGCTGAAAAGAGAAATAAAAAGTGAGAGGGGGCACTGAAGGGAAGTAAAGGACTAGTGCATGGAAGGCAGGTAGTATGAACTGAAAAGTGGAATACTGGGAGGACAGAAGCAGACAGCAGATCAACACGGTATGATGGGAACAACTCCAGTAACAAGCTCTATAAAGAAAAGCTTGGGGACCAGTGATATGAATGGCACTTTGTCATCCGTAGTACAAGTGCTGTTCTTGTCTCCTCCTAGTTCAGTCTCCAGCTGGAGTTCCTCAGCACTGAGGCTCACATGACAGGGGCTAAACAGAATCATGTGAGGCAACAGAACCAGAAAACAAACAGAGAGAAGCAGGAGCAGAAAAAAACTTTTTTAAATCATTCTCAATGACAGGCTACAGGTCAGTCACCTGTGTGCGAAGGACTTGGGCATGAGGCAGCTGGTGGGCCAGGAGCTGGTAACAGGAGGTTGCAAAGACAAACTGAGATGTTCCCTAAAAGAGCTGGTTGCCAGGGAGCTGCACTGGTGTGTGCACACAGGAAAATGCAACAAGGTCTATACAGACTATACTGTGATGCAGAACCTTTGCTGTAAGCCAGCTAGGAATTGTTTGTCCCCGGATCTGGAGTACGATTACACCTTGCAACACACTACACACGTGCCTGTATTCCTGAATTCACTGCTTAAGCCCCTCCAATTCTCATGCCCCTTCCAATTACCCTGTCAGCTGCTTGCCCTTCCTCACCAACAAATACATGTTTACACTCAGAGCTCCAGGTGACTCGGAGCCCTCACTTGCCATTGCATTACGGCATTAAGTAATCCCAACAGCCTCGGGTTACTTACGGAGCGCGTGCCACTCATCCTGCCGGATGGTGTTTGTGATGTTGATGGGTAAGTTGCGAGGCAGAGAGCTGGAGGTGTAGTGGTACTTCACAGCAGTGCAGCGCTGAATAACTCCTGCAAGACAGACACCGGCATGAAACAGCATGAGACCCCTGTGCCCTGCCCGTGCTGCTGAGCGGGCAGGCCCAGCAGAGCTCACACAGGGGAAGCCTTAGTGCAGTAACAGAGCAAATGTAACCAAAGGAAGAGCTTTTCCTTCAAAGCCTTTGGGGATCAGGAGGGAAGGAGGCTTACTAGAATCATAGAATCATAGAATGGTTTGGGTTGGAAGGGACCTTAAAGATCATCTAGTTCCAACCCCCCTGCCATGGGCAGGGACACCTTCCACTAGACCAGGTTGCTCAAAGCCACATCCAGCCTGGCCTTGAAGACAGCAAAGACTACAAAGAAACATCAGCAAATGGGGAGCCAGGTGCTGACCCAGGCTCTAGGAAGGAACAGCTGAGTGTGAAGAGTAACCACGGTCACCAAAACCTGCTCCAGAAGCTTTCTGGAGGAACAGGTACAACATCTTTGGGGTGGCTGAGGAGACAAGAATGTGGCCACGTACCAACAGAACTGCTTTGTCTCTAAGAAGACGGAGTTGAATCACTTCGAAAATTCCAAGTGAATGCTGGGAATTGAACTGCATAGGAGAAAAGTTTGAATTCACTGCAGTAGTCATTGGCTCCTTGCTTCACTCTCGATGAATACTCCACGAGTAAGCTTGTTTCCACTGCAGCTTAAAGAAAAGTGTACCCCCGATGCAAATGTGAACCTACATGCACGCTCTTCTGGAAAGGGATGTTTAGCCTAGAAAACAACTGGTAACAGAGAAGATACAAGGGGGTGGAGGGAGAGGAAGGTGCCTGGCCTTTCCTGTTATAAATAAAGCTGGGGTGGGGAGGAGGGAGAATAAACATGGATGGTGGGGTGGAAGAGAACAGTCAGCAGGGTAAAAGAGCTAAGTAGTACAAAAAGTTCCCTTAACAATAGCTACAGGGTCATTACCGCTGTTTGAATGCTGGGGCAGAAGAACCGTTCAGAAACAATCAGTTGGCCAGTAGCTAATGAAGCTGGTGAACAATCACTAACGGAGCTGCAGACCCAGCGATCAGCTTTGCAAAAGACACTAGAAAACCCAGAAGAAGAAATGGGCTTCGTGCTGCTCCTGCAGCAACGGGAAGCGTGATTTTGTTCTCTAACAATGCTCACTGGGACTGTACTGACCTGGTTCCTGCAAGGACCTGCAAGGAGGAAGCCTCCGCTTCACAGGCTTAGAAGCTGCACACAAGTGGCCCCGCCAATTCCAGCCATCAGGCCAGGGAGGGAAAAGTCATCCGGATTTCCCCACATTCATAAAACGATGACATTTATTACAGAGTGGAACAAGCAGACACGTAAAGAACATGCCCCAAAAGGGGAAAACTGAAACCTACAGTTCCAAGAGCCTCTAGGCAGCAAAGCATTTCAAGTGGGTCCCATCCTCAGCTGTGCTTCCCAGCACCACCTTCTCCTGCTGCGGTTCCCTGCCGCCTGCCCCGGCTCCACGGGGCACTGGCAGGGACACGCCGAGTTGCCGCCCTTCACCTTCGGCCACTCGCCTTCCGCCTGTGGAGCAGTGCCACCCTCCTTGCTGTTATCTCAGAGCGAGTCTGTAGCGCTGCCTGAACAAACGGATCGGCAAACAACCCACCGATGGAGGATGCCGGTTCATTTGCAAAAGCTCTGTAAACATCTGAATTAAGAACTCGGGCCACATACAGCACATCATAATATCTAATTAAATTTCACCTCTAACTGTAGACTGAATTCAGTGTCAGTACTGACATGATTTACATGTGTTGTTAAGAAATATGTCTGTGGTACAAACTACTGACATCAGACTTTAGATTACAATGCACTGGATTCATTAAACGTAAGATCTATGCACATTCCAATTATAGAAGTATTAGATACGAAGCAGTATTTTATATAAGCGCAAGGATTACTACTTTTATAGCTCATTAAAGAAAAATCAAAGGCTAGAGACATACATCCCTTATGATCAAAGCTATGGACTCCTCAGCTAAAATGTCACTGAGAAAATCTTTGCTCTGTATTATTAAGAATTTACATGAAGCCTAAAAGTAAAACGTCATCCTCATATACAAATCTGGTTATTTAGAAGTTTTCAAATATCAATGCCTTTTGCCTCTGGTTTAAAAACTTTACTCCTAATCTTTTCTTCCCCAGAATTCAAAGTGATAATTTTATGTAGGTAGCACATAAAATTAAATTAAGACAGCAAGTTTGCAAAACAAAAAGCTCAGAAGTCAACTAATTTTAGGATTTATGCTCAGCACTGACCACTAATCCATAGACTTGGTGAC
Source organism: Eurypyga helias (assembly GCF_000690775.1). NCBI lineage: Eukaryota > Metazoa > Chordata > Aves > Eurypygiformes > Eurypygidae > Eurypyga > Eurypyga helias. The sequence goes on from NW_010269409.1 coordinate 15,406, forward strand.
AGCCTTTGATTACACCATCACAAGCCATTTTTCCAGTAAGAATCTCATTCCCCTGAGGGCACAGGCTGGACCTGCTCTGGTGTGAGCCACCATGGGCAAAACAAGGAGGCCTCTCTCTGTGGGTCTGCTAGAAAAGCTGAAACAGGTAGGCAAGAGTCAGGGGATCAGGGAGTCAGTGAAGGTGATCTCTCAGCTGAACACCTACTCACTTTCTCCCAGAAAATCAAAACATGCACCCAAGCAATCCTCAGTAGCAAGATTTTGCATCAGTGGTTACTAGTTCATGCTTCCCATTTTCTGAGTGAATCTCAAAGTCCAATTTGCAGAGATGCCTACGTACTCAAACATAGCCAGGTAACCCACAGAGCTGCATTTAGAGTCATCTACCACCTTGTTCTCTAGGTACTCAAGAAAAAAAAAAAAATCAAAATCAGGTTGGAAGTCTCAAAGGTATCGTGAAGTCAGTGGTATTGCAAAGGTACTCCAAAGAGTCCTTTTGTCCTAAGCTCCTGCTTACCTTAAATCTCACTCTATAAAATAGGGATCCTGCCCTCCGTTTCAGAAACCTGCTAGCAAACTTCTGTTTAAAACACGCTCAGATGAGCATCATGAGGAAGCTGGACAAAATGGAGAACTTTGGCTTCAGGAGAGGGCTGGGATAGAACAGAGTCATGCGGTGAGCAACAAGTGAGTGCTGCCTTTTTTGGCACACAGGTAAGTGGAGAATACAGGAGAGAAGGGGGCAGATGCCCATGTCATTAGCTTGCCGTAAAGCACGCGTACAAGGAAAAGGTTACACAGACAGCCTGATCCTCACATTTCCCAGGGGCACTAGAAGAGCACTATGAAAGTTGCACTGCATGTGCAATTTTCTTGATTAAAAGATAAACATAAGAAGCAATGAACTGCATCTGCGGTGTCACACTGACACTTGCATGGCCAAGCTACCTGCCTGTGCCCTCCCACAGCCAACATGGTTTCTCACGTCTTGTCCTCAACCTGGCTTTTTTTCCCCTCAGGATTCCAACTGCAGGCAGGTTCCCCTCCCGTACCTTCTCACACCACTCGGGACACCACACGTCGGTGTCCCTGGACAAGTCCTTTCTCTTGACTGAACACGAAGGCTGGAAAAAAAATCAGAGGACACTGCTGGAAAGAATTTCTTGGCCTCCAGATACCCAGGGAGAGCACAGCCCCCCTGTCCCTGGGCTGCCAGACACCTGGAAACCCAGACCCAGGCCTGCTATGACACAATCAATCTGTAATCCTGGGCTCAGCACACCCTGACTTTCAGTTCAGTTTTTGTCTCTCTTTGACCTTGAAACATGCAGGTTTTCACCTCTACACTGCCTAAGTGCCAGCATTAAGAGGGGGAAATGGAGGGCTTCTCATTTTCCGTTCCACTACCCGGCCCAGTCCTATCTTAGGGCAGTTTGGCTCCACACAGCTGGGAGAGACCCTTCTCACCATGAGCAAGGGCAGGGAGCAGCCATGGCCAGTTAACACGGAGTGTGAGGTCCGGCCCTCCTCTCCCTCATGCTCCAGGACCTAGTGGCCACTGAAGTTCCCTGGCCTCTTCCTACCATTTCTGCCCAGGACTGAGATCAACCTTCCTTCAAAACATCATGATAACGCTTACAGATCCTATTTAGGGATAGATCATACTTACCAATGCCCATGACCAAACAGCCTGAGTTTATTAAATATGCCACTACAGTAGATGCTCTACAGACCTCACAGTCATTCCTGTAACTCTTCCAATTTGTCATCAGTTGGAAAGGATGACACCAGGACTGAGCAGTTTTCTCTCAAGGGCCTCATTACTGCCACAAACTGTTGTGTTCCTCTGCTTAAACATCCAGTGGTTCTTCTTGCTTTCTCAGCTGCACCATGGTACTAAGAAGTCATTTCTGCCCACTATATGTGAGATGTATCAGCCCCACCTCAGTCTTTTCAGAGCAAGCTTGAAAAGCAGTAAAATCCTCAGTTTATGAACAGTGATGAACCTTTTCTTCTTTTAATTCCTTCAATTTAATGGTGTTAAAATGCATGTTGTTCAAATGAACCCACCAAGTTATCCAACGCAGCCTATTAGAATGGATCTTTCCTAATTGATCTTCTTCTACTGACATCACTTTGTAAGCAACACTTTTCTTATATTAATAGAGAAGACCACTAAACAGCATGTAACAACCCCCCGAAGGACCTCACTACTTAAGAATTCTCCACGCAAAAGGTTTTTGTTGCAGCATCAGTTACACAGTGTGTAACCCCCAGAGCACAGGCTCTACGAGAGGATGTACAGTGCTCATATTCTTACGCTCACAGAGTGCCTCCCTACACACACACACAGATCCTCTTAGTTTCCCCACCAAGAGTTTCAGTTCTGGGGCTGCTATCTTCTACTGATTGCTAATCTCCATTTTCCCCATTTGGCTGGTACATTATTTCTTATTTTGCCTTTTTAATTGTATTTTTAAAATGAAACTATTTTTTCACTCTTCCAAAATAGTGATTTTGCGTTTTAAGAAAAATCCCCCACATCATTCCTCTCTTACATTTAAACATTTCTCACCTCTCCGTTTTGTCCTACATTTTTGACTCCTGCCTTTTCCTTTTAAATATGTGAATATTTTACATTTTTTAAAAGATATGTATTTTAGATATATAAATGTATGTGCATATACGCTTCATCAGTTAAATGCTCAAGTATGAAAGTTTCTGCATAACTGCTTTGTATTAATAGCAGTAGATAAACACAGGACTAGAAATCGATTAAATTATCTAAATGGATAAGGGTACTTACGGACTTAGTCATTTACTCAGAATTCAAGGGAGACATGGAAAGGAAACAAACCTTATTCTAGAGGTACTAGAAAAATGGTGAGTATAAACTCAAATGCAAATTACCACAGGACTGTCACCAAGAAAAAATAATTATTTACTCCTCCATCACTAAAAGCCTATAAAAATTTCTAGTTTAAGGAATATTAGGAATATAAGAAGGCATCACACATCACCAAAGAGCTAGCTGAAAACTTCCCTGAAAATCAAGGAGAAAGTAGGACTTTCAGAGGTGCACAGTAGTGATCTTTAGCTCACATGAGGGAAAAAATGCCCGTTTTTTCTTTTTGGAAGCCCCAGATCTAGTATTGTGCTTGAGAGAACAGCTCAGGCACAGCCACACCTGACCGTTGGCCGGAAAATGCTGCTTAATCACAGTTGTCAGAGAAAAGATAGACACAGCAGGAGCAAGGAAAGGCTGCTAGTAAAGCAGGTCAGGGGAAGGGATAAGAAAAGAGTCATATCTATTTAAAGATCTGACTCTACGAACTATTATTAATAATTTCCCTCTAAAAGACAACACATAAATCTTTACAGTAGCAACTGCAGACCTAATAGGCAAAGAATATGAGGGAAGCAAGGCTTGTAGG
>NW_010269409.1:18870-20116 GCF_000690775.1 Eurypyga helias
AAGGCAAGGTCTTTTACTACAACAGCTGATGAAAAGAAAGACAGTAGAAGAAAAACATTTTGGATTTAGAGCCCCCCCGGTTTTACACATCAGACCCTGAGGAAGATCATTCACCACCCTGTAACGCCCTCATGCACACAGAATGTAGACGGTGGTCTCTGTGCCTGTTGTGCTGGGAAAATACCTCAGAAATGGAAGTATTGAGGGCCAAACTGGTATTCTTCCCATCCCTTCCCCCAGCCTTCACTAATCTCAAGGGGAGCTGAAAGCATTTGGCTTGATGTGAAGCAAAAATATAGATAAATATTTTACATGACAGGCACAATTAATAGACATAAATTAATGAACTGCCTTTTAGTGAAATGAGATCAACATGGAAATAAAAATGAAAATGCATAAAATGGATCCTAGGAGATTAAACAGAGAAAGAAGCTAATCACACAGCATTAGAGTTTCTGAAAGTAAGAGTCACCGCTGTGCACTGAGAAGAACAGACAAAGACGAGCTCCACTTCACAGTGCCAGGCTATCCATCCTCTGCTGTGCAGGACTGGCGTCACAGTTGGAAGCCACACTGAAGAACTGCTCCCACTTTCTTAAGATAGCATTTCCATTTTGCGCCTCAATGGAAGCACTTCTCCCAACTCCTACTCTCCCTGTGCTAATATGTACCTGCTGGAACAATAAGTCCTGTTACTTATCATTAACCATACATGGTGTTTCGTATCCTAAGCTTGTTTTACGTGTCATTTATTTTGGTTTAATGGGTCAGCCCACTACATTACTTGTGCCATCCAGTCCAGGAATTCTTTTCATACTTTGTGAACTGCTTGGCTCTGTTACCGTGCACCACAGCAGCTGATCCACAGCTTTCTGAAGCCCCGAGTGACATCTGCCCGCACGAAGGCTTGGCAATCCGCTGCAGCAACGGGAACTCCCCCGTGCTCCAAGAGGAACAACAGGTCCCCTTCCCCTCGCTGCAAACACCGCAGCGCTATAAACAACACCGTACATCTCTCAGCGCCCGATAACAGGAGGGTGTCGGGATTAGGAGAATGCCCCCCGAGACCCTGTTGGAGCGTCAGGCCCTGCACTGGGCCGCGGCAGGGGCTCTCCGAGGACGCGGTCCCACCCAGCACTGCAGCATTTTAAGCGTACGAGACCCCGGGACGGGGTCAGGGCCACGCTCGCCGCTTCCCGCACGCCAGGGACACCCGGAGCCAGGGGGCCCGTGCGGGGGTCCCTCC
>NW_010269410.1:0-878 GCF_000690775.1 Eurypyga helias
CCCGGGAACCACGACGCAGAGGCAGCGCCCCCGGGACACCCTGACCGCACCGTCCTGTCCTCATTCGTTTTGCACAACCTCTCTTCCCTTCTCCCTCCTTGGTTCTACACCCTTGCTGACCGGCCGTCACACTGACCGACAGGTCTCGATCCCGTTCGGGGTCAGGCCAGACCAATTCCACCCTCGGAGCGCATCCAGGGCGCTCTCTGCAGTCACCTCAGGGCCCAACGCCCAACATCACCTCCTTTACAACACCCTTTCAGCCCTACCCTTTCCCCCCAGCCTCTGCGGATCCGCACCCAAACCCCATCTATTTAAACCTGGGAAGAACAACAACATTCCCCTACCTGATGCTGAAACTGGTCGTGCAGATCCCTCTTCTGCTCCTGGGCTCGGATCATGTCCATCACTTTGCGATTTTCCGGCATGCAGGTAGGACATTCCGCGTCGCTTTCGGAGTAGCTTTCAAAGCAATGCTGGTGGAAGGAGTGACCGCAGAGGAAGTGCACTGACGGCAGCTCCAGCGCGCTGGTGCAAATGCTGCACTTGGTCTTCTGAAAGATCTTGGGGCTGAGAGAGCGAGAGGAGGCGGAAGGGCGAGAAGGACAAAGGGTATTTTTCTGTAATGAAGGCAAACAACAGCTCTCCCCTACAGAGGACAGGAGAGCAGAGAGCCCCTCACCTTGATTTCAGCTCTTCGATCTCCCGGCGGAGCCTTGTGTTTTCTTCTCGGTATTTCTGAATTCTCTCCTCCGTCTGCTCGATCTGGCGGCCCTGCTTCTGCAGCTTGTTCACGAGGTAATCCTTAATCACCGACAGCGTGGCCGTGGAGTTGTGAGCCAGCGTCTGCACAACTGAGAGCGACCGAGCTGCTAGTC
>NW_010269410.1:909-1927 GCF_000690775.1 Eurypyga helias
CCTGCTGGTCCCGCCACGTAACAAAATAAAATTCCCCCCCCGCCCCCCACGGATCGGATCCCGCTCTGACTGCCGCGCGGCAGAGCTCACGCCGCAGATGGCTTTTTCTACGCAGGGAGCTGAGCAGCAGGCGGCTCGTTCAAACGCTGGGCTCCAACGCCACCGCTGCTTCTCCGATTTCTACCCTGCAGCATGCTGTGGGTGCCCCCCGGCGCGATTACCAAGCAGTGGAGGCATAAGGTTCTTGTTCTCGATGTGCTTCAGCACGGCGGCGATATACTCTTTGCAGTCATCCTCCTTCCGCGCAAAATAGCCAAGTGCCTGTTTCCAAAGGTCCCCGTACAGCTCGCACACCTCGATCACCTTCTTGTACTGCCCGTTCTGCATGTGGTAGTGCATGATCTGCTGGAAACTGCGAGAGGGAGAGACCCATCAGCCCCAGCAATCCCTCCTTCCTCTCCAGTGGCCGCAGGGCCCCCCGGGCTCTGGCCAGCCGTGCGACCCCCACCCGTTCCCAGGGAAGCCCAGAGAGGGCCGGCGTCGCGCCCTACGTAACCGCCCGCTCTAACAAGGCGCTCCCAGGCGAGCAGCGATCCGCCGTCCCCGCCTGGAGACACTACGGAGGTGGTTCCCACTGGAAGGCAGGAAATGCCTGCGGTGGGGGCAGGGACAGGACTCCACCGACAAGAGCGACACTCACAGTTTGCCCTGTTCGTAGAGGTAGAGGACACCGTCCTTGAAACTGTGCATCTGACATAACACCAAGGCCTTGTCAAAGACCGTTCTGAACCTCCCGCTCTTCAGGAGGCTGAGGGCTTCATTGTGCAGCTTCTCCTTCACCTACCGAGAAAGGGGAGAGGTCGGGGAGGGCGACACGCACCGAGACCCGACAACAACTTCCAGCTCCTCCCAAGGGGAGGGCAGTTTTCCCCATGTGCCCTCTACCCCTTTTCAGCCAACAGGACGCGATTCCTTTGGCCCCAGACAGCCGGTGCCGGCAGGGATCTCGGCAAACAGA
>NW_010269410.1:2005-2560 GCF_000690775.1 Eurypyga helias
CCGCTCCCCGGACGGGCCGGCCGCACTCCCGTTCGCGTGCCGTGTGCCCAGCGCAGCCTACGCGCTGCCTCGCGTCAGCAACGCCCATCCGGCCGGGTTACGGCGCGGCAGGAATCCACAGCGGATTCAAAAGACACCGAACCTCCCTCTCGAAACACAAAGCTGGAGGAGCTCAAACCTGCTCATCTCGTTCGTGTGCCCAGTTCTGGAGCCGAAGTTCCAGCAAGGTGTCATAGACGCCCTGCGGAGAGTCAGCCTGCACCTCAGTCATGTGCTCCAGGAAAGCCTTCAGTTCCCGGGAGTTGTTGGCGAAGACTGGAATGAACTCCTCCGAATTAGCCTGTAACACAGCCAGGAAAAGTCCAGCACCCAGATCAGTCTCAGCCAGGCTGGTCCTTCTTCCCAGAGTCTGCGACGCGACAGACACAGCACTGCACGGGATGCCGACTACGGCAGGAATCGGCTCTGAGCAACAGCTTTGAGAGGCCCCTTGTCTCTGGGACTAACAGGTCAGGGCTTGTGATAGAGTCATGGAATCAGAGTGGTTTGAGTTGG
>NW_010269411.1:0-9312 GCF_000690775.1 Eurypyga helias
GAGGATCTGCTCCATGAATAATATTGATATACCAGCTTTGAAAAGGAACTGAAAGGCAGGCCATCTGCCAGCATGAAGATCTGTAGGAACAGCAGATAGGGACCCAAGAGATACTAAAAAAGCCCCAAGAATTCTGTTCTAACTTGTATTTATCTCAATAAAGTGATTGAAAAACATTACTATAAATTACCTGACAGACTTAACTTTCCCAAAATATGCAATGAGTGAGGCTAAAATCCTAGAGGAATTGTTCATATACACTGAAACTGAAAAGGCTGTTGAGAGCTCAAGAGCTGGTCCAAGGCCAGATGGCTTTATGACAGTGCCTTAAGACTCTAAAAGAGGAGATAACTCTTGTTCTGAAGAGTATTCACATAGGGATAAACAGGCAGTATTGGTCCCTATCTGAAAAATGGGCTGCCATAACTCTTGTAGTGCCTGAACCATAACTTATTTTGTCCATGGCTGGAGCAAGAGAAGCTCATTGAGTGATTCTAAGGAATTTCATGTGTTTAGGCAATATATCTCAGTAATTTTGATGTTTCTTCACTATGATTTAGAAGAAATTAGAGGTTGTCTTCATATGATGTTGCAGACAAGCCGACAGACAGGCATGCAGAGGACAGTTTAAAATTAACACTGAAATATATCTGCTTTATCTGGCCAGAAGAACAGGTGAAGTTGCTTCTGTCTCTTTTGCTACTAATTCTGTTGAATAGAATATTTCATTCTATCAACTATGTAATTCTGATGTTTCATAAAAGGCAGGAGGCACATGAATTGTGATTACCCTGCATTTTTACACCATGGTAGTCCTACAGAATTCACCAACGGCGTTTAGTTAAGTTACCGTGTTTCTGTGCTGGTTAATAAAACAGCAATGCAGATATTAAAGAATCACAAGTGACTGACTAAATCTGAAGCAGAGAGAACTTGAAGGGACAAGCAAAGAGAAAATATCGAGAAAATAAAAAAAATTGAAAACTTAGTAAGATTTTTAATTGTGGAATTCCTTTATTGGTTTTAAAGGAAAAAACACTTAGTTTTTGCAGTCATGCAGACAAGGTATAGCTGGGGGACAGGAGGTCATATGCATGAACTAATCCTTTCATCCTCTCATTGAGGTCCCTTCTCAGTGCTGTTCAATACAGCTGCAGCTGAGACAGAGTTTCATTATAAATCTTAGATTTACTTTCCTTTTGAACCAGGTACAAAACCACAAAAAATTATTTTTCTCACAACTCTAAGGAGGTTTGAGAGTGTCTTGTCAAACATAAGACTGTTGATATTTGAAAATGGAGATTTTGAAGAATGTAGTTGTTTGGGATCTTAACAACAAGGGCATATTCTCACTATAACACTCCAAAATTTACCAAAACAATGAAAAACATTATTAAAAGAAGTACCTTACTGTGTTTACTTGTGATTTCCTCAAATCTCTTCTCTGAGACAAGACTGAAACTACTTCTCATATGTACAATGAAGTTCCTCCTCATGGAGTGCAATATGTGTGCACCATGCTTTCGCAGGATTCACTGCACTGGGCCATGCACAATGCTCTTGGGTCCAAGCTGGCTTCCCTCTGGGCAGCTGGGAGTAAAGCAAATGCAAGTAGGTCTGTAAAGGCCTATGGAGACAGACACGGGGCCTCATTATAAATGCATAAATCCTACTATAAACTTCACAGAGATTCTTTAATGTTCTGCAGTCTTTATTTTAAATGAGACAGTAGTTGAAAAATACTCATGATTTGCAGTACAGAGGAAGGAATGGGAGCTAAAGAGAACTTTGTATAGCATAGACAAGACCAAATGAATATTCCTTCATAACCTCTGATCCTGCTCAAGTCCTTAAAATGGAAAAATTCAGAGGGAACCTTTCTTACGCAGCATGGTCCTTTATATGGGGAAAGGTGGACTGTTTCCTGAGAAACCTTGAAATATATTGCTACTTCAAATAGCAAATCACACTTTAAGTTTATGTCCAGGAGAATTAAGGGATTGGAATTAAAGGTTTCTTTACCTGAACTATTAAAAACATTCTGTGTTTCTTCCATAATCTGGCAGCATGTTTTTTAGAAGACTGGCTATGCTGACACATAAAGTCACAAGACATTTTGCAGCCCAGATCTCAAGGGATTCAGTAAGAATTAAGCTCCTAAAAGCCTTTTTGAATCACAGTCCTACACCAGAGGTAACGTAATATATTTCCTATTTTCTTTTTTCTTTTCCTTCTTTTAATTGCTGAATTATAGAAGTGAGTGCTTGCAGTAGTGGCAATTAAATTGGAAATACTCCTGCTTTTCTAACAATAATATAAAAACATAACAAATGCAAGTTGGAGATTTACGTGGCTTAAACAGGTCTAAAATTAAGACCTTACAACCTTTGTTATCCTCAGGTATTGTGCAAGTATTCAACTCAAACTCAAATTCCAACATTTGAGTTTGACAGTTTTCATCACCTGTATCAAGAATTCCCCATATTTTGTGACCTGCAGATGATGGATGAGAAAAACTCCAGCTCATGGCAACTGAGCATCTTTGACTGTTCCCTTCTTTGATCTTTGTTTCTAATTTGTTGCTACATTCCTTTTTTTTCCCAGAGGTTTCTCAGGGCTTCTTAACAGATGTACCTGGGATTATTCATCCTCTTCTGCTCATTTTCAGAACAAAGAATCAGCTATTTGAGAGTCACATAGTGCTTGTTAAACACCTGTTGCCTACAGACATTTAGTTGATTATCCTGCAAATTACCCTGTCTTTAATTTATTTCACCTTTGTTTCAGTTTCAGGAAAGATGTTAGCTTTGAACTAAGCTACTGTTAAATCCACAGGTAGCTTCTACTATTGTTTTCTCGTTGTCAGATTCGGGAATAAATCTCGAAATATTTTCTCTGCTATTTGTGATCATGCCTGAAGTCCCTGGGACTGTAGCTCAGCTGTTTGGATAACACTGGATTATAGTCTTCAGTCCCCCCTGGATGCAGACAGCTAACAGGCATTTGTTCAAGTTTTCAGTTAAAGCGCTCGGATTCAGAAGTCCTCAATACTTGTATTATTAACTTCAGCTACTAGGGGCCAAAGCAATGCAGCATCTATGAGGAGGATTGCATGGATCCTTCCGAGAGCCTGAAGCCAGTCACTGTGGATCAGATGAGCACAGGAGGAATTAGTTGAGCCAAGGCATGGACTTCAGCAGGGTCCAAAAATTTTATAACAGATGTAGCTTTCATCAGTTCACAGCCCAAGACAGACTCAGGGGGGCTGATGGATTGCAGACACTGTGACTTGTGGAGGTCTGATCCCCGAGTGCGTTGGTAAAAGCATCGCAGCAAGTCAGTTCTTCATACCTCATGGCTTCAGTACTGCACAATAAAATAGGATGTGGTAAATGATACGCATTTGCAGAAAAAAGCTGAATGAAAAAGATAAGAATGTTAGCATTTCCTACTTATTTTATCTATACAACCACAAGGTTATTTTTAATATGTTTTTTGTTAAACTTCTCACTTTTTAAGAATTCCTTTTAAAATTCAAGACTCCATCTGATCTTCCAACCACTCACAATTTTAGAAATAGTGAAGATCCAATCCCAATAGTATTTCCCTGAGAAAGTAACTTTTTCTACCCTGAAAGAGGAATATATTGTTATTCTTATCTAAAACTGGTTTAGGAGTATTGAAAAGGAGGAGACTGTTCCAACGCTGTTTCCAGTGAACCCGGTTCTCTTTGGCACACTGTTGCAGTTGACTAGTTGGAAGTCATGGCACTGACTTTGGAGACAGTCTACCTTTCCTGACCCTCACTGAGTATCCTCCCTTGCTGTGGCAGAGTAAAATGTTGGTCTCTCTTGTTAGTGCACCAGCACAAGACAGTCAGGCCCTAAATTTTTACCTCCATCTCTTACCTTATTTGGAATTGCCTGGGGTAAAAAAGGTAGCATTAAAACCAAAACAAAGCAACCACAACAGAAAATAATTTCTTAATTTAATAGCTGAACCATTTTCCTATCCTTAAGAAACTAAAAAAAACACCACCTTTTGACAAGTAGCAGGCCTCGACGGTTTTGGCAGAACAGATCAAAGTTTGATGAGTGTAAACCCCTGGGAATACAAACCTAGAATGCAGATTACACTTTCCTGCATAATCTGCTCTAGGTGATCCTGCTCTGTCAGGGGGGTTGGACTAGATGATCTCCAGAGGTCCCTTCCAACCCCTACCACCCTGTGAATCTGTGATGTTTTGTATCATTGTCACTGTATATTGTTAATTTGAAACAATATCCTAACCTGTACAAGTCACAAGGGAGATGCAGTTTCTAAATGTCTATGCCTCTGTGGTTTGGCTGTATTAGCTAGTGTAAAACACCACCCCTAAATACTTCAAAAGCATTCTCCATGTAAAGATAAGGTGTAGGACTGTCCATGCGTTTCCATAGGTGTAGAAAGTCCTCCTCAAATTCTTGGGGGAATCTCAAGTGCCCACAGAGACCAAAGGTGCAAACTCAGTATCATTATCCGGTAAGTCACGTACATCTACTTTTCCTCTTTGCTGTACTCAAGACACACATATGTGAAATCACATTTCCTACTGACAAAGTATATATTTTTTTCTATTCAAGCCTAATCTTGTGTGGAATCACTGACCATTAGTATCATGTGTCAACTTTGCTTGTGGTATTTCCTATTGCCTTTTTTCATGCTCATGAAAGTATTCTGTTCTGAAAAATAAAACAAAAGCATAAGTTCCTAACTCTTCTTTAGTCTTCAGATTCTCCAACAAAAATCTTCTAATTACGTAATAAGCAAAGGTAGGGGACTTAAAAAAATTTCCAGCCAGCTTTCAGAAGATCAGTAGGTAATACTAATGAGATTTGACAGTCTCCAGATATGTTATGTTAATATGTCTTTCTAATTTGATTCAAGAACAGAGTTTCACTGAGGGACTGGGATCTAAGCAAACCCCTTTAGATTCCTGTGTCGCATATGTCTGTTTCTGTATCACTGTTACCTCTCTAATGTAAGAAAAAAAAGAGTTTTCCCTTGTATCCAAACACTTTATCTGGAGAGTGCAGGTTGTCTCATTCATCTAATTCCTTTCATACTATAATAATAGTGTAATGACTGTTACTGGTAAATCGAAATTTCGCTTTCTGGTGAGAATGATATATGTCGTTTTCTTCTAGAAATAGCAAACTTTGATTCATTGGAGAATTTTGTCTTGATCCTACAAAGTCCAAAAGTTGTTTAGGATTTCCAAGGTCACATTCACACTAACAAGGTTTTCAAATACTCAAAAATTCAAGTTATAAGCCATTAAAAATTACTGATGTTTCCCTCTCACAAATTGCTTACTATCATTATTACCCCACAATTATCTCCCATTTTCTTGCAGTGACTTAAAGGTCTTTTTCTTTTGTCTTGATCCTACAAAGTCCAAAAGTTGTTTAGGATTTCCAAGGTCACATTCACACTAACAAGGTTTTCAAATACTCAAAAATTCAAGTTATAAGCCATTAAAAATTACTGATGTTTCCCTCTCACAAATTGCTTACTATCATTATTACCCCACAATTATCTCCCATTTTCTTGCAGTGACTTAAAGGTCTTTTTCTTTCCCAAATTCTGATTATAACCATCACATGTTAAAAAAAGGTGTTTAAATACATATATGGGCTTACTTTCTTGTGTTCTTAACGTATTCATTTATACTGTGCTCAAACATCAAATGAAAACTTTAAATAGCTATTCCAGATGAAAAGCAATGGAAAATAAGTTCCATACTTGCTTGCATTTTGAGGAAACCAATGTATGCTATTTTAAAGATGTAGGAACAGATTACATTTGCAATAAATAATTACTATTCATACTATAAATAACATAGGAAACTATAGAATTTTATACATACTATAAATAACTCAGCAACACCTACAACCTGGGGTGCCAGGACCCAATTGTACAAATTGCTTTTATATACACAATTAATGTCACTACAATATAAACATATGCCTGAAGCTGAGTGTGTAGATGTGCCTGGCTTTATTTATTTAATTATAAATTGGGATGATTTATAAATGGATGTATACACACATATATGTACACATGCCCATATACGTGCACATCTGTATCTATCTATCTGTAGGTGAAAAACATGGACTTTCAGGTAAATCAGGGCACAGACTGAAAGCACATCACATTGTGGATATTGAAAATCTGCTTCAGTTTCTGGTCAGGGCTTTAATACATCACCTGGAGGGTGCATTTATTTCCTCAGCTCTACCAGAGCCTGAAAACCATTGGCAAGAAGGTTTACCTGTACTAGGGCATTGCTTTTCCAAGGGTTGTGCTTCTGAGCCTAATGTCATAATCTGTGATTACTCAGTTATTTAGGGAGGACCTTAGAGCTCAAGGGCACTGCAAAGGCCAGGAGTAATCGTTTTCTCTCTGTTTAATCTTTACCGAGTCAAACTTTGAAAGTGAAGGAAATGCACGTAAGCCCCATTACCCTTAGTCTCCCCTTTGTCTCCATTTGCCTCTGCACATATTGACCCAGTGCAATGACAGATTAATGGTGACATTAAATGAGGTATTAAATTTAATCTTCTTTACTTGATGTAGCAAAAGTTCCCTTTCCAAATCGCCTTTCTTTAATTTTTGCTTCATGATTGCCATTTTTCATTCGCTGATTTTATTCATGCTAGACTAGGCCAGTGACCTAAAACTGCCAATTCAGAAGTGAAATGCTAATCACATTTCTTCAACTGAAAGCATCAGTGTAAAAGCTTCCCATGCATTATTTACATTAATTATTTTCTGTCTCGGGGATTCTCCTGCTTCCTCCTAAATCAGTTCAAACAAAACAGCTTACTTTGAATCTAAATGGTTTTTACAGTCCTTCCAATTGACAAAATCCACCTATAATTTCTTACTCAGGGTCCTCTTACAAAAAGCCCTTTCTGGGTTTAGGAGGCCACTTCACTGGCCAATGGACTTATTAACCATTTAACAGCTATCTCCCAATATGCTTTATAGTATTTTGTTTCTTTATGATGTATTAATAAGGTGTAGCCTTTAGTCTTTAGGTAGGAAGATTATTAACAGTTTCACTATGGCTTACACAGTGGTAGGATTGTTAAATGACTTCTAACATGAAAAATGAGTCACCAGCAGAGAGTCATTACTAATATGTGTAGCGTCATTGGCTATATGACTTGACTCCCCATTAGTTACTTTGCACAAGGCTTTCCTATCTAGGTTTTTAGTTATATCAGCAGGTTTTGCTAAACAGTCAGAAATAGTCATAGCCCAGGACTTCATTATTTTTTCCTGGAACAAAAAATAGCAAAACCAATAAGGCATTGGTTGAAGTTTCTTTGAGAAAAAATAACAAAACCATTGTTCAACGTGAATGATTTTGGTTTTTTAACAAATAATATCAGTTTTAATTAAGATATCCCTAAAATAATTTCTCAAGTCTGGGACTAATAGCCTTGTGATGGCATGATTCTAATTCTGTTTGATATTTTACATCCCCAGTTCCTACTGATGGAAGTGTTCACCAAAACTACTCAATTCATCGTAGCACATGCTAAAATCACAGAGGCTCGTTGAGGGTGTACAGATTGTTCTTATTGTATAAGCTCTATAACACTGACTGTGCCCTTTGCTTTCAAATGTGTTTCAATCCTGACACCGTTTTGCAAATCTTCAGTGCTTAACTATAGCATGAAACTTTATCTGCAGGAACTCAGCATGCCTGAGTCAGCAGACATAGCTATTAGAATATTTTTATTTAAAATATCACAGGCTGAATGCTGCTTGCTTCTGATGATGATACTGGTTTTAGTCATCTCATCTCATTTTATGTAAAAGCATAGTGCCAAACATTCTTTATGGAAGCATGCAATTTATTTTAAATTAACTGTATTTTAATAGAACTATATTTATTTTACCAAATACGAGCAAAAGGCAGCAGCTTATATGCACCTAGCTGCTGAAATAAAATAAACCAAAGAATTAGGTAAAGGAAAGATGTTTCAAGGATCATATTAAAACAGATTTTGAGAACATCAATCATTCAGTGATCTAAACATAAGAGAGCTTATTCTTTGATCGTGTAAACTGAGAAATTATTGCAGTGCACTTGCTCTGTTTATTCTCTCAGGGGTCATTCATATATGCGGGAGTTTCCATATCGCATCGCTGAACCCAGGGAGGAAATTCCAGAGCACACGTCAATCAGAAAGCAGCAGTGTACCAGTAGTAAGTCAGGAGGCAGTTGAGCCCTGGCACAAGAAGCTGCTGCTGTTTGGCCACACCGTCGCTCTGCAAGAAAGGACAGGAGGCCATCCGCACTGGCTGTCAGGCTGTTCGGGAAAAAGAGTGCCTCCCAATCTCTCCTTAGGAAATCACAGGGAGTAAAATGGTAGCAACTAGGATTGCAATGTGCTAGAATGTGGTTTCTGCTCCTCATCTCCCAAAAATAAATACAGTTGCTGAGGAGAGGTGGCTTATGACGGAATGCTGTTGTGCAAAAAGAGTTGCATGGCTCTCTTAGGGAAACTTTTAAGATCAGATGAGATCTAAAAGCTTCACGTTAAGAAGGAAACCTTTTTAAGTACTGTGGTGAACAAAATTATGTAGCACATGGCACTAAAATATTTACTGCCCTCCACACCTCTTCGTGGCAGGTAGCTTTCCTGTCTCCTTCTTCTCCCTCACTGCAATAGGACCTGAATCAGCAGTCTTTCATAACAGATTTATCCTCATGGTACTGGGGTAAGTTCCCTCCTTTTCTGTAGGAAATTGATATATGGGAGGCCAGATGAATGTTTATGAAAACTCGTATGTTGACAGTGTTAATGGTTACAGCATTTTCCCCTTGGCTGAACACAGTATTGTACTAAATTTGATGGCTGCTCCTTTACAGCACCAATGTTACCTTCTGTTTTTCAAATCTGACTGTGTGTAGAAGTCACCAAGAGATGACAATATTCTATTTAATTAAATATTCTATTTCGGGCAGCTTTACTATGTGAGGTTTCTGACAGGTCACTTTGCAAGCACTCCTCTCTCCAGCCATATGATGTTCAGTTTACATATTCACTTCTCAGGCAATTTTCCCATACATGAGACTCATTCATGCACTGGATAAACTGTCTGAAAACAATAACACACAATTAATTAAGAACATGTATAAAGTGCAAGATACCTAAATAAAAAGAAGAGTTAGAATGAATAAGGTGGATCACAGACTGAGTAGTAATCACAGTGTCATGTTGCTTCCAAAAACCAAATCTTAGGCTGTCGAAA